>NC_057812.1:300923095-301116212 GCF_018294505.1 Triticum aestivum
GCCGCGCGCGCCACCTCCTGCTTCCCCTGGCCACCTCCTGCTTCCTCCCCGAGCCCTCTAGAGACGCCACGGAGTCGTCCCCGACCGCTATCCCTCCCTCTGCTCGCTCTGGCTCTCTCCCTCTCCCGATTTGGAGCACCACCGAGAGCCACCGGAGGGCGCCGCCGTCGCATCCATAGCCACCAGCCACCCCTCGCCCTTCCGATGAGCTCAGGAGCTCCGTTCCGACCCCATGGAGCTGCACACCGACGCACGCGACCAAAGGAGGCCCCAGTCGACCGGAGCATCGTCGTCTTCATCCCCGGTGCCCGGAGATCACCGCCGTAAATTCGCTGTCGCAGAAGCCTCCCCGAGCTCGCCGACCCCTCCGTCCAGTCCACTGTGAGCCCCTCTTCCTCTTCCCCCTTCCCTCAAGCTCGCGCTCATCCCCTAGCCCCTTCCTCCATCGCGGCCGAGAGTTTCTCGCCGCCGGCCATGGCGCAGCCGTGGCCATAGCCGCGCATGCCCACGACGGAGTGCTTCACCGTGCTCATAAAGCCCCCAGGAGCCCAACACACCAACCAGCTCCCCCTCCCGCGCACCGCAACGCCAAACCCGCGGGTGCCCGAACTCCGGCCGCCGTGGAAGTGCTCGTCGCCGTCGACTCAGGCCATCCCAGCTGCTGTCGCTGCTACCACTAGATGCGCAAGAACGCCAGCAAGCCGTAGCCACAAATCGCGCTCAAAATGGAGCCCCGTAGCGTTTTTCCGAAACACTCCGCCGTCGTTTTGGTCGCCGCCGGCGTAACTCCAGCGAGGGTGACGTGGCAGATTAATTCGGGCTAATGACGCACTTAGTCAACACCTAGTGACACTGACAGCGGGCCCCACCCCTGGTCAAACCCCAGCCAGCGCTGGGTTTGACCGGGATTAGCTCCTGTGTCACTGACGTGTGGCCCCCACACGTCAGGTTTGACCGAGCCAGCCCAGTTGACCCTGCTGACATCACTGTGACGTGGTGCTGACTGCATAATCATTTCTGGATTTAATATTATTCAGGAAATTCCAGAAATTTGTAAAAACTTCTAAAAATCATAGAAATTCAACCGTAACTCCAAATTAGATAATTTATATATGAAAAATTATCAGAAAAATTCAAGGAATCCATCTGTACCGTTTTCATGCATGTTAGAACAACTTATAGCTGATGTTTAGCACAAATCAATTAAATGGCATTTGAATAATCACATATGGAGTTTGAATTTGAATCTTGTATTCAAACCAACTTCATTTAATCTGTTGCTAGTTGCATTAGCCCAAAACACATTCATTTTGCCATGTCATGATCATGCATCATATTGTGCATTGCATTGATTGTGTTCCCTTCTGTGTTGCCGGTATTTGTCCCCTCTCGATAGACGTGATACCGATGATGTGATCGTTGACACTGATGAAGACTCAATGTTATCTTCAGAAGTGCCAGGCAAGCAAAACCCCCTTGTTCATTCCGATACAATCCTACTCTCTCACTCCTGCTCTCTTTTACTGCATTAGGACAACACCGATTCATCTGTTACTTGCTGCGGTAGCTGAACTCCTTTATCCTTTGCATGACCTGTCATTGCCACAGTAAATAGATGAAACCCACTAGCATGAGTAGGAGTTGTTTGAGCCCTGATGTGCCTACTCATTCATGCTTGTTTGTCATGCCTGCTACTGCTTAGAGTTGAGTCAGGTCTGATTCATCGAGGATGAATCAGAGGTGTGTGAACATGTCCTACTATGTGTGAGCTAAGTGTGTGAACACGATTTGGTAAAAGGTGTCGGTGAGAGGCCATGTAGGAGTACATGGTGGGTTGTCTCATTGAAGCCGTCCTTAGGAACAGAGTTCTGTGTTTGTGATCCATGATTCAGCTACTACCATGCATTGGGCCCTGAAATATGACCCCGCTCGACTTCTTATTCACCCTAGTCCTCTGTCCAGGAGTTGCAAGTAGTTTTTGGTGTTTGTAGCTTACTGGAGGCCGTGGACAGCGCTGATCGTAGGGGTGGGCTGTGATGCGGTAGGTACGTGGCACGGTGTACCGGATGCCCGTTTGGTATCTCGGGAACCCTGTTCACATCGTTTGGGGCTGTGAGCGAAACTCCGGCCGGATCTCCTCATGGATGGAACCCGAATAGGCGATAAACCTGGACTAGAGACTTGAGTGTTTAGGTAGGTCGTGGTCTACACCCACGTCGGCTTTCGCTTGAAGTCTGCCGAGCACATGTCGTGTGCAGACGCTAAGTGGTGGAAACATGTATGAAGAAGTACACCCCTGCAGGGTTAACATCATCTATTCGAATAGCCATGTCCGCGGAAAAGGACTTCTGGATTGCTTATATCAGTTCATAGACAAGTGAAAGTGGATACTTTAAAATGCGCAAGATAAGCGTGAGTGCTATGGATGGCGTTCTCGTAGGGAGACGGGCGCGGATCCATAGTGGTGTATTGATATGGTGAATATGTGGACTCGTGTGCGCCACCTCAAAAGAGTCGCTTGCAGTCGTAGTTTAGGATAGCCACCGAGTCAAAGCTGGCTTGCTGCAGTTAAACCCCACCATCCCCTTGTTGAAAATGATGCATATGTAGTTAGTTCTGATGTAAGTCTTGCTGGGTACATTTGTACTCACGTTTGCCTATTTTATGTTTTTGCAGAGAGACTTCAGTCTCACTAGTAGTTCCACGTGGACTTCGACGTTTAGCTTGTTACCTCAGCTACGATCTTGTGCCCTCGGCAGGATCTGATAGATAGTCAGGCTTCTCAGCCTTTTTCATTTATAGATGTCTGTACCCAGACATGATAGCTTCCGCTTGTGCTTTGATTTGTATGCTCTGAATGTTGGGTCATGAGACCCCTGTTTGTAATATCTCGCTCCTCGGAGCCTATTGAATAAAGTACTTGTGTCGTAGAGTCATGTTGTGATGCTTCGTTGTATTGCACATATCAAGCATATTGTGTGTATGATTGAAATGCTTGGTATGTGTGGGATTTGACTACCTAGTTGTTATCTTTAGTAGCCTCTCTTACCGGGAAATGTCTCCTAGTGTTACCGCTGAGCCATGGTAGTTTGCTACTGCTCTGGAACACTTAGGCTGGCCGGCATGTGTCCTTCTTCGTTCCTGTGTCTGTCCCTTCGGGGAAATGTCACGCATTGAGTACCGGAGTCCTGTTAGCCCGCTACAGCCCGGTTTACCGGAGTCCTGCTAGCCCAGTGCTACAGCCCGGACCCACTTGCTGATGACCGACACATTCGAAGCTGGGTCATGGATGCCTGTCCCTGTAAGTCTGTGCCACTTTGGGTTTACGACTAGTCATGTCAGCCCGGGCTCCTTATCATATGGATGCTAGCGACACTATCATATACGTGAGCCAAAAGGCGCAAACGGTCCCGGGCAAAGGTAAGGCGACACCCGTGGGGATACCGTGCGTGAGGCCGCAAAGTGATATGAGGTGTTACCGGCTAGATCGATGTGACATCGAGTCGGGGTCCTGACAGCGTTGGTATCAGAGCTTGACTACCTGTAGGATTACCAAGCCAAACTGATCGAAGTTGAGTCTAGAAATTCTTTAGTTATATAAGGGAATTGATTGTGGGATGGAACGTAAGGCTCTTTTTACTCCTTTACCTCATGCCCTTCTGATCTGAGTCATCTTATCTTTCCTACGGGGATTAAGAACTAGGCTATATCTTCTTTCTATCAGGATGACGTGTTACTAATCTGCAGACTTGTAGGATTGATGGTTCTAAGCTTGAGTTCAGTTTCTACTTCCGTATGTTAATTGTTGATCTCGAAACCTTGATATTGTGCTTCTGAGTGGCTATGCCACCATTTTGTAGCATGTCTCCAATCCTTTGAGCATTTACAGCCGTTATGCTATCGGAGTCATCCCAGGTTTCTAAATAGTCCGATGCATTTGCAAATCCCTTCCTTCTGTTTCCGATGTGCCTTTGGTCAGATTAATCACACAAATTAGTGAGTTGAGGTACTTTATTGCCTCGACATATATGTTGGAATAATTATTATGACCCTAGGTGTTTTAGGGAGTCACCTAGTAATCTAGCAACGTTTTGTGTTCCCAGTGTGAAGATTCTGGCCTTTATTATCGAAAGCATCATGTGCTGCCATTTAGTTAGTAGGCATTCTATTCCTGGGTTCTTGAACCCAAGATTCACTCTACTTACTTCATGTTGATAGTGTTTGCTAGTCCCTTTAGGATAGTAGTAACCTTTGCGATAGTCCTCGAGGTTCGTGGTACATCCTTCTTCCAATTACCATGAACCATTCTTGGCAGGAGTTCTTCTGAACCAAAAGATGACAACAAGAGTGCTGTCGATGAGTTCTCCATGCTATATTGTGACTCTGCCAGCTCAACCCTTCTGCATGGGTTATCCGGAAGAATTATGTTGAACTTGGTTCGACATACTAGTCTATGCATCCACAACTCAGAAAGTTATATGTTCCTTTGAGTTGTCCCTCTTTAGTTGTCTACTGACCTTCGTCTATCAATTGATAGTCAAGAGTATGCGTGCGTTCGTTTATCGATGCCTATTACTCTTGTGGTCCGTCAAGCCATTCTGTCCTGAATGACTTGGAGAAACAAACTCCAGTACCTCATCCATATCTAGGATTGGGTCAAAGTAGTTGTATTCCACAGATCAAATGCCAATCCAGCTTTTGGTTCTGTTCTACCTTGGAGTATTACCCCCCTTTATGTCAGAATTGTCATGAGAACTGCACCAACTCTCATGAATTTTGACGTAGTGATACTTCTCACCATCATTAGTCATTCCTCGGCCCTCGTGTTGATGCAACCGGAATACCGACAAATGAATTGTGATGTGTGAAATCAATACTCCCAGCAACCTCGTTGCTTGGTAGTTAAAGGATAATAATTTCATTCTTAGCATGTTGGTTTTTGAATCATCCTTCTAAGACTGATCGTGCTACCTAGTCCTTATTTTGGTGCACCCTTCGATTGATGAGTTAGGATCTTGTCAAGCCCTCACTCATTTGATCATATCGTCTTGCCCTCAAAAGCGAGATTGTTCTCGAGCTTAGTAACATACCGGTGGTTCGTGATTTTCCGAATATCTTCTCGGAAGTATTACCAGGTTGTCCCCTGACTGTTATGTTGAGCTCGTGATCAAGTTGGTTTCTTGTGAACCACCCTTTCTCCAAGAATCTGTGATGGATATCCCGGAGCTAGTTGGTTAAGCTAGACAACAACTTGGAGAGTTGGAAGATAAAAGCTTGTCTGACTTAGTTCATGTTAAGGGATATCTTTCTGTGTATGTGTGTGTGTGTTGAAGAAAGATGATATCTTCATTAATTGGTCCTTGTGATCAGTTGTTGGACCTATTGTCTTACCCCATCTATAATTTGAGTATGGGCTATCATCCAATCAGACCAGAACCAACGATATTCGTAATGTTGTCTTACTCGTGGTTGATCCCTCGAGCATACACCATTATATCTTTTGGGTCTGACCAATGCTAACACTTGTTCTCTTAACTATGGAATTCCTTTTAAAGGGAAACCCGGAAGAATTGTTGTTGAGCCCATTGACAACATCCTTATCTCCTCCATGATTTTGTTGAACATTAAGCTAGTGTTGGAAACTTTTGAAAGCATTTCTTCATGCTAACTCATGAAGTATTTGTTTGATGAAAGGAGTGACTTCCTCTTATACACGTGCATTTGGTGAAAGTTGCCGCCGTGGATTTGAGAAAGTTAGTTTTGCTTCCTCTGGAATCATCCCAAGTCAGTCATGCATACGTGCGAAGTATTCTGTGGTCTGGAGACTTGCAACCTTCATTCCATATGTGTTCCGAGCACACCAAGCCACTGATTGAGTTGTTCAAAGATAAAGGAGTCTGTCCAAGGTGAACTCTTTGGACTTCCACGCGTGGAGACTTCGATGTCATTAATGATGGTTCCCCACCTGAACTCGGTAGTGTTTTATTATAAGACTACCACGTGGTCATGTTTGTCTGGGACAGCGTGTTCACATGTTTGTAGCAGAACCAGCTCATGTTTTGGAGCTTACTATCGTAGTTCATTCCCCGAGAATCTCGCAGCGTTGTCTCGTCGAATTGTGTTGCAAACTTTCATTTTTCTTCCTAGACTCGATGAGTCCGGAATATCCTGACACCAACCAGATCTGAATCTCGGCAGATATGATGGTTTGGAACATTTCCCAAGAACTATAATATCGGTCCCTCGAAAACCGGTAAAGTGGATGTCGTGGCCAACACACCCAGCCGGAAGACCTGTTATTATAATATCTTGATTGAGGAAGTTGTCCACCTCCCCATAGGGATTTCTTAGGATTTACTCCCTAGTTGCCCCTATGGATTTTGAGATCCCGAAGTCCGACCTTTTACTTGATGTTCTAGATATCAAACCATATCTATGAATGGGTTACGCTAGCACATCAAGGAGAACATTAGAAGCGGAGTGCTAAATGTCTCTCGGTCGATCATCCAGATTTTGTTTCCTTGGCCTCGCCAAGGTGAAATCTAAGAAGGTGTTATCTTCCTTTGCATCGGCATCTTCCACCGGTATTCATCATGGTAGTAAGTTGTGTTGCCAGAATCCTTGACACGGATATTGGTAAAACCTTGATGATTATGGAAATGCTCAAGTTCTTGAGAGCACGCACAAGCGTTAGGTGTTACCATCGGCACTAGCTAGGTTTGCTCTCAACTTCCTCGGTTATGCTATAACTTCTCAACAGTGGATTCACTCTCTATTGTTGGGTTCTTCCCCAGTTACCAGAATCATTCCCAGCATTTGCATTCTGTTCCCAGCTTGCACCGCCATTGTGCCATTCTACCGACCCCCTCCAAATGATCGCTCGAGAATTGCCTTAGGCTGGTTTAAAGAGTTTCAATGATCTCTGAATCAAAAGTAATTCTTTTTGCCACTTAAGGGGACATCTCTACGAGTCACCTTCCCTAAGGTGTATCGTTATGGTATCATGGCAACTCAACTCCTCGCTACGTTGACAATCGATTACCACCTTCTTAAGCGTGAAATTGTTGTCCACCTAGTGAACCTTCGTCATCCGTTTCTTTCCACCCCTCTTGATGTGTTATCTCGTGTCTCAACCCGAGAGATGGCTCTATGTCTCATTCCGTGAGTTGTTCGGTCTTCTAGAAGATCGATCCTGCTAGAGTTTCCCTTTCCTCTCATTGTCATGTCAATTGGAGTTCTCAGAACAAGACGACAAGACAAAGATGGTGATCGAATCAACGTTCCTATGAAGTGCAACCTGGATCGTGAAGATTGTACTAGTTGCGTTCCCCCTTCACCTTACCCTACGCTTGAATCTCGGGACGAGATTTTTGTTTAGTGGGGGTGAGTTGTCACATCCCTGGTCTTGTTATGCACTAGGCTAGACCTCATCTGAGCATCATGTTTAAATTTTTGAAACCTGAACTGAGGAATTTTGGAAGCCTCAAAAACTTAAATAAAAGAAGGGAAAAAACCCTAAAAATCTCATTCATTGCTCCAAAATGCTCTTCTTAAATGTTTGATAATTTTTGGTAGAGGTTCTGGTCCCAACCAAAATATTGAACATTTTTAAGGAATTATTTTTGGGACTTTGGATTTAATTCATTAGCTATTTGAATTTGAATTATATTCATATAATTAGAATATAATTTCAAATACCCCTGAAATATTTTATAAGCTTTTGGAAGAGTCCATCTAGCAATATAAAATATTCAGAGGAGTTTTTGGCATTGTTTGAATTATTTTAAATTCAAAACAGTGGCAAAATTAAATTAAATAAAACAAAACAGAAGATAAAAGACAGAGGAGAGAAACCTTTACTTGAAATACCTCTGCAAGCCACCAGCCCACGCTGGGCCAGCCCAGCCCATTTCCCCCCCCCCCCTCCTGTCGTCTTTACCTCCCTGCAGGGGACAGACACCGCGACGCCCGCGCGCGCCACCCTCCTGCTTCCCCTGGCCACCTCCTGCTTCCTCCCCGAGCCTCTAGCGACGCCACGGCAGTCGTCCCGACCGGCTATCCTCTCCTCTGCTCGCTTGGCTCTCTCCCCTCCCGATTTGGACCCCGAGTAGCCACCGGGAGGCGCCGCCGTCACTCCTAGCCACCGGCCACCCCTGCCCCTTGACGATGAGTAGGAGCTCCATATTCGACCCCATGGAGCTGCACACCGACGCACGCGACAGAGAGGCCCCAGTCGACCGGAGCGATCGTGTCTTATCCCGTGCCCGGAGATCGCCGCCGTAAATTCGCCGTCGCAGAAGCCTCCCCGAGCTCGCCGACCCCTCCGTCCAGTCCACTGTGAGCCCCTCTTCCTCTTCCCCTTCCTCAAGCTCGCGCTCATCCCCTAGCCCCTTCCTCCACCGCGGCCGAGAGTTTCTCGCCGCCGGCCATGGCGCGGCCGTGGCCATAGCCGCGCATGCCCACGACGGAGTGCTTCACCGTGCTCATAAAGCCCCTAGGAGCCCAACACACCAACCAGCTCCCCCTCCCGCGCACCGCAACGCCAAACCCGCGGGTGCTCGAACTCCGGCCGCCGCGGAAGTGCTCGTCGCCGTCGACTCAGGCCATCCCAGCTGCTGTCGCTGCTACCACTAGATGCGCAAGAACGCCAGCAAGCCGTAGCCACAAACCGCGCTCAAAATGGAGCCCCGTAGCGTTTTTCCGAAACACTCCGCCGTCGTTTTGGTCGCCGCCGGCGTAACTCCGGCGAGGGTGACGTGGCAGATTAATTCGGGCTAATGACGCACTTAGTCAACACCTAGTGACACTGACAGCGGGCCCCACCCCTGGTCAAACCCCAGCCAGCGCTGGGTTTGACCGGGATTAGCTCCTGTGTCACTGACATGTGGCCCCCACACGTCAGGTTTGACCGAGCCAGCCCAGTTGACCCTGCTGACGTCACTGTGACGTGGTGCTGACTCCATAATCATTTCTGGATTTAATATTATTCAGGAAATTCCAGAAATTTGTAAAAACTTCTAAAAATCATAGAAATTCAACCGTAACTCCAAATTAGATAATTTATATATGAAAAATTATCAGAAAAATTCAAGGAATCCATCTGTACCGTTTTCATGCATGTTAGAACAACTTATAGCTGCTGTTTAGCACAAATCAATTAAATGGCATTTGAATAATCACATATGGAGTTTGAATTTGAATCTTGTATTCAAACCAACTTCATTTAATCTGTTGCTAGTTGCATTAGCCCAAAACACATTCATTTTGCCATGTCATGATCATGCATCATATTGTGCATTGCATTGATTGTGTTCCCTTCTGTGTTGTCGGTATTTGTCCCCTCTCGATAGACGTGATACCGATGATGTGATTGTTGACACTGATGAAGACTCAATGTTATCTTCAGAAGTGCCAGGCAAGCAAAAACCCCTTGTTCATTCCGATACAATCCTACTCTCTTGCTCCTGCTCTCTTTTACTGCATTAGGACAACACCGATTCATCTGTTACTTGCTGCGGTAGCTGAACCCCTTTATCCTTTGCATGACCTGTCATTGCCACAGTAAATAGATGAAACCCACTAGCATGAGTAGGAGTTGTTTGAGCCCTGATGTGCCTACTCATTCATGCTTGTTTGTCATGCCTGCTACTGCTTAGAGTTGAGTCAGGTCTGATTCATCGAGGATGAATCAGAGGTGTGTGAACATGTCCTACTATGTGTGAGCTAAGTGTGTGAACACGATTTGGTAAAAGGTGTCGGTGAGAGGCCATGTAGGAGTACATGGTGGGTTGTCTCATTGAAGCCGTCCTTAGGAACTGAGTTATGTGTTTGTGATCCATGATTCAGCTACTACCATGCATTGGGCCCTGAAATATGACCCCGCTCGACTTCTTATTCACCCTAGTCCTCTGTCCAGGAGTTGCAAGTAGTTTCTGGTGTTTGTAGCTTACTGGAGGCCGTGGACAGCGCTGACCGTAGGGGTGGGCTGTGATGCGGTAGGTACGTGGCACGGTGTACTGGATGCCCGTTTGGTATCTCGGGAACCCTGTTCACATCGTTTGGGGCTGTGAGCGAAACTCCGGCCGGATCTCCTCATGGATGGAACCCGAATAGGCGATAAACCTGGACTAGAGACTTGAGTGTTTAGGTAGGTCGTGGTCTACACCCACGTCGGCTTTCGCTTGAAGTCTGCCGAGCACATGTCGTGTGCAGACGCTAAGTGGTGGAAACATGTATGAAGAAGTACACCCCTGCAGGGTTAACATCATCTATTCGAATAGCCATGTCCGCGGAAAAGGACTTCTGGATTGCTTATATCAGTTCATAGACAAGTGAAAGTGGATACTTTAAAATGCGCAAGATAAGCGTGAGTGCTATGGATGGCGTTCTCGTAGGGAGACGGGAGCGGATCCATAGTGGTGTATTGATATGGTGAATATGTGGACTCGTGTGCGCCACCTCAAAAGAGTCGCTTGCAGTCGTAGTTTAGGATAGCCACCGAGTCAAAGCTGGCTTGCTGCAGTTAAACCCCACCATCCCCTTGTTGAAAATGATGCATATGTAGTTAGTTCTGATGTAAGTCTTGCTGGGTACATTTGTACTCACGTTTGCCTATTTTATGTTTTTGCAGAGAGACTTCAGTCTCACTAGTAGTTCCACGTGGACTTCGACGTTTAGCTTGTTACCTCAGCTACGATCTTGTGCCCTCGGCAGGATCTGATAGATAGTCAGGCTTCTCAGCCTTTTTCATTTATAGATGTCTGTACCCAGACATGATAGCTTCCGCTTGTGCTTTGATTTGTATGCTCTGAATGTTGGGTCATGAGACCCCTGTTTGTAATATCTCGCTCCTCGGAGCCTATTGAATAAAGTACTTGTGTCGTAGAGTCATGTTGTGATGCTTCGTTGTATTGCACATATCAAGCATATTGTGTGTATGATTGAAATGCTTGGTATGTGTGGGATCTGACTACCTAGTTGTTATCTTTAGTAGCCTCTCTTACCGGGAAATGTCTCCTAGTGTTACCGCTGAGCCATGGTAGTTTGCTACTGCTCTGGAACACTTAGGCTGGCCGGCATGTGTCCTTCTTCGTTCCTGTGTCTGTCCCTTCGGGGAAATGTCACGCATTGAGTACCGGAGTCCTGTTAGCCCGCTACAGCCCGGTTTACCGGAGTCCTGCTAGCCCAGTGCTACAGCCCGGACCCACTTGCTGATGACCGACACGTTCGAAGCTGGGTCATGGATGCCTGTCCCTGTAAGTCTGTGCCACTTTGGGTTTACGACTAGTCATGTCAGCCCGGGCTCCTTATCATATGGATGCTAGCGACACTATCATATACGTGAGCCAAAAGGCGCAAACGGTCCCGGGCAAAGGTAAGGCGACACCCGTGGGGATACCATGCGTGAGGCCGCAAAGTGATTTGAGGTGTTACCGGCTAGATCGATGTGACATCGAGTCGGGGTCCTGACATGCATATTATAGTTCATCACGAAGCTCTTGTAGCTTGGTGGAAGTGATTGGAGAATTCTGTCAATGACTCTATCATCCGGAAGATTAACTCCCAGTTGAATCAAGTGATTACAATACCCAGACATCTTGAGTATATGCTCACTGACAGAACTATTCTCATCCATCTTGCAGCTATAGAATTTATTAGAGACTTCATATCTCTCAATCCGGGCATTCTGCTGGAATATTAACTTCAACTCCTGGAACATCTCATATGCCCCATGACGTTCAAAACATCGTTGAAGTCCCGGTTCTAAGCCGTAAAGCATGGCACATTGAACTATCGAGTAGTCATCAGCTTTGCTCTGCCAGACATTCTTAACGTCGTTAGTTGCATCAGCAGCAGGCCTGGCACCCAGCGGTGCTTCCAGGATGTAACTCTTTTGTGCAGCAATGAGGATAATCCTCAAGTTACGGACCCAGTCCATGTAATTGCTACCATCATCTTTCAACTTTGCTTTCTCAAGGAACGCATTAAAATTCAACGGAACAACAGCACGGGCCATCTATCTACAATCAACATAAACAAGCAAGATACTATCAGGGACTAAGTTCATGATAAATTTAAGTTCAATTAATCATATTACTTAAGAACTCCCACTTAGATAGACATCCCTCTAATCATCTAAGTGATCACGTGATCCAAATCAACTAAACCATAACCGATCATCGCGTGAAATGGAGTAGTTTTCAATCGTGAACATCGCTATGTTGATCATATCTACTATATGATTCACGCTCGACCTTTCGGTCTCAGTGTTCCGAGGCCATATCTTCATATGCTAGGCTCGTCAAGTTTAACCTGAGTATTCTGCGTGTGCAAAACTGGCTTGCACCCGTTGTAGATGGACGTAGAGCTTATCACACCCGATCATCACGTGGTGTCTGGGCACGACGAACTTTGGCAACGGTGCATACTCAAGGAGAACACTTTTTATCTTGAAATTTAGTGAGAGATCATCTTATAATGCTACCGTCAATCAAAGCAAGATAAGATGCATAAAAGATAAACATCACATGCAATCAATATAAGTGATATGATATGGCCATCATCATCTTGTGCTTGTGATCTCCATCTCCGAAGCACCGTCATGATCACCATCATCATCGGCGCGACACCTTGATCTCCATCGTAGCATCGTTGTTGTCTCTCCAATCTTATGCTTCTACGACTATCGCTACCGCTTAGTGATAAAGTAAAGCATTACAGGGCGATTGCATTGCATACAATAAAGTGACAACCATATGGCTCCTGCCAGTTGCCGATAACTTGGTTACAAAACATGATCATCTCATACAATAAAATTTAGCATCACGCCTTGACCATTTCACGTCATAACATGCCCTACAAAAACAAGTTAGACGTCCTCTACTTTGTTTGTTGCAAGTTTTACGTGGCTGCTACGGGCTTAAGCAAGAACCAATCTTACCTACGCATCAAAACCACAACGATAGTTTGTCAAGTTGGTGCTATTTTAACCTTCGCAAGGACCGGGCGTAGCCATACTCGGTTCAACTAAAGTTGGAGAAACTGACACCCGCCAGCCACCTGTGTGCAAAGCACGGCGGTAGAACCAGTCTCGCGTAAGCGTACGCGTAATGTCGGTCCGGGTCGCTTTATCCAACAATACCGCCAAACCAAAGTATGACATGCTGGTAAGCAGTATGACTTATATCGCCCACAACTCACTTGTGTTCTACTCATGCATATAACATCAAACCATAAAACCTAGCTCTGATACCACTGTTGGGGAACATAGTAATTTCAAAAATTTCCTACGCACATGCAAGATCATGGTGATGCATAGCAACAAGAGGGGAGAGTGTTGTCTACGTACCCTCGTAGACCGAAGCGGAAGCGTTGACGCAACATAGAGGAAGTAGTCGTACGTCTTCCCGGTCCAACTGATCCAAGCACCGTTACTCCGGCACCTCCGAGTTCTTGGCACACGTTCAGCTCGATGATGCTCCCCGGGCTCCGATCCAGCAAAGCTTTGGGGAGGAGTTCCGCCAGCACGACAGCGTGGTGACGATCTTGATGTTCAACTGTCGCAGGGCTTCGCCTAAGCACCGCTACAATATGACCGAGGTGGAATATGGTGGAGGGGGGCACCGCACACGGCTAAGGAACGATCACGAAGATCAACTTGTGTGTTCTAGGGTGCCCCCTTGCCCCCGTATATAAAGGAGCCAAGGGGAGGGGGCGGCCGGCCAAGGAGGGCGCGCCAAGGGGGAGTCCTACTCCCATCGGGAGTAGGACTCCCTTCTTTCCTAGTTGAAGAAGGAGAAGTGGGAAAGAGGAGGAAGAGGGAAAGGAAAGGGGGGGGGCGCCGCCCCCCTCTCCTTGTCCTATTCGGACTAGGGAGGGGAGGGGCGCGCGGCCACCTCTTGCCTCCTTTCCTCTTCTCCCTTAGGGCCCATGTAGGCCCAATAACCCCCGGGGGGTTCCGGTAACCCCCCGGTACTCCGGTAAAATCCCGATTTCACCCGGAACGATTCTGATATCCAAATGTAGGCTTCCAATATATCAATCTTTATGTCTCGACCATTTCGAGACTGCTCGTCATGTCCATGATCACATCCGGGACTCCGAACAACCTTCGGTACATCAAAATACATAAACTCATAATGAAACTGTCATCGTAATGTTAAGCGTGCGGACCCTACGGTTCGACAACAATGTAGACATGACCGAGACACGTCTCTGGTCAATAACCAATAGCGGAACCTGGATGCTCATATTGGTTCCTACATATTCTACGAAGATCTTTATCGGTCAGACCGCATAACAACATACGTTGTTGTTGGGGAACGTAGCAATAATTCAAAATTTTCCTATGTGTCACCAAGATCAATCTATGGAGTCATCTAGCAACGAGGGAGGAGTGGATCTACATACCCTTGTAGATCGCGTGCGGAAGCGTTCAAGAGAACGGGGTTGATGGAGTCGTACTCGTCGTGATCCAAATCACCGATGATCCTAGCGCCGAACGGACGGCACCTCCGCGTTCAACACACGTACGGAGCAGCGACGTCTCCTCCTTCTTGATCCAGCAAGGGGGGAGGAGAGGTTGATGGAGATCCAGCAGCACGACGGCGTGGTGGTGGAAGTAGCGGGATTCCAACAGGGCTTCGCCAAGCGCTGCGGGAGGAGGGAGATGTGTCATGGGAGGGAGAGGGAGGCGCCAGGGCTTAGGTGTAGCTGCCCTCCCTTCCCCCCACTATATATAGGGCCAAGGGAGAGGGGGGCGCAGCCTTGGCCCTTCCTCCAAGGAAGGGTGCGGCCAGGGAGGAGTCCATCCTCCCCAAGGCACCTAGGAGGTGCCTTCCCCCTTTAGGACTCTTCCTTTCCCTTATCTCTTGGCGCATGGGCCTCTTGGGGCTGGTGCCCTTGGCCCATATAGGCCAAGGCGCACACCCCTACAGCCCATGTGGCCCCCCGGGGCAGGTGGACCCCCTTGGTGGACCCCCGGACCCCTTTCGGCACTCCCGGTACAATACCGATAATGCGCGAAACTTTTCTGGCGACCAACACAAGACTTCCCATATATAAATCTTTACCTCCGGACCATTCCAGAACTCCTCGTGACGTCCGGGATCTCATCCGGGACTCCGACCAACTTTCGGGTTACCGCATACTAATATCTCTATAACCCTAGCGCCACCGAACCTTAAGTGTGTAGACCCTACGGGTTCGGGAGACATGCAGACATGACCGAGATGACTCTCCGGTCAATAACCATCAGCGGGATCTGGATACCCATGTTGGCTCCCACATGTTCCACGATGATCTCATCGGATGAACCACGATGTCAAGGACTTAATCAATCCCGTATACAATTCCCTTTGTCTAGCGGTACGATACTTGCCCGAGATTCGATCGTCGGTATCCCGATACCTTGTTCAATCTCGTTACCGGCAAGTCTCTTTACTCGTTTCGTAACACATCATCCCCTGATCAACTCCTTGATCACATTGTGCACATTATGATGATGTCCTACTGAGTGGGCCCAGAGATACCTCTCTGTTTACACGGAGTGACAAATCCCAGTCTCGATTCGTGCCAACCCAACAGACACTTTTGGAGATACCTGTAGTGTACCTTTATAGCCACCCAGTTACGTTGTGACGTTTGGCACACCCAAAGCACTCCTACGGTATCCGGGAGTTGCACAATCTCATGGTCTAAGGAAATGATACTTGGCATTAGAAAAGCTTTAGCATACGAACTACATGATCTTGTGCTAGTCTTAGGATTGGGTCTTTGTCCATCACATCATTCTCCTAATGATGTGATCCCGTTATCAATGACATCCAATGTCCATGGTCAGGAAACCGTAACCATCTATTGATCAACGAGCTAGTCAACTAGAGGCTTACTAGGGACATGGTGTTGTCTATGTATCCACACATGTATCTGAGTTTCCTATCAATACAATTCTAGCATGGATAATAAACGATTATCATGAACAAGGAAATATAATAATAACTAATTTATTATTGCCTTTAGGGCATATTTCCAATAGTCTCCCACTTGCACTAGAGTCAATAATCCAGTTCACATCGATATGTGATTAACACTCAAGGTCACATCCCCATGTGACTAACACCCAAAGAGTTTACTAGAGTCAATAATCTAGTTCACATTACCATGTGATTGACACTCGATGAGTTCTGGGTTTGATCATGTTATGCTTGTGAGAGATGTTATAGTCAACGGGTCTGAATCTTTCAGATCTGTATGTACTTCGCAAATCTCTATGTCATCTTGTAGATGCAGCTACTACGCTATATTTGGAGCCATTTCAAATAACTGTTCTACTTGGAGCTATTCTAAATTGTTGCTCCATTATACGTATCCGGTATCTCTACTCAGAGCTGTCCGGATAGGTGTTAAGCTTGCATCGACGTAACTCTTTACGTCGAACTCTTTATCACCTCCATAACCGAGAAACATATCCTCATTCCTCTAAGGATAATTTAGACCGCTATCTGGTGATCTACTCCTAGATTACCTTTGTACCCTCTTGCCAGATATGTGGCAAGGCACACATCAGGTGCGGTACTCAGCATGGCATACCGTAGAGAGCCTATGATAAAAGCATAGGGGATGACATTCGTCCTTTCTCTTTCTTCTGCCGTGGTCGAGCTTTAAGTCTTAACTTCATACCTTACAACTCAGGCAAGAACTCCTTCTTTGACTGATCCATCTTGAACACCTTCAAGATCATGTCAAGGTATGTGCTCATTTGAAAGTACCATTAAGCGTTTTGATCTATCCTTATAGATCTTGATGCTCAATGTTCAAGTAGCTTAATCCAGGCTTTCCATTGAAAAACACTTTCCAAATAACCCTATATGCTTTCCAGAAATTCTACATCATTTCTGATCCATAATATGTCAACAACATATACTCATCAGAAATTCTATAGTGCTCCCACTCACTTCTTTGGAAATACAAGTTTCTCATAAACTTTGTATAAACCCAAAATCTTTGATCATCTCATCAAAGCATACATTCCAACTCCGAGATGCTTACTCCAGTCCTTAGAAGGATTGCTGGAGCTTTGCATACTTATTAGCATCTTTCAGGATTGACAAAACCTTCTGGTTGTATCACATACAACCTTTCCTCAAGAAAATCGTCGAGGAAACAATGTTTTGACATCCTATCTGCAAGATTTCATAAATAATGCAGTAATCGCTAATATAATTCCAACAGACTCTTAGCATCGCTACGAGTGAGAAAGTCTCATCGTAGTCAACTCCTTGAACTTGTCGGAAAACATCTTAACGACAAGTCGAGCTTTCTTAATGGTGATACTTACCATCATTGTCTGTCTTCCTTTTAAAATCCATATGTACCTAACAACCTTACGACCATCAAGTAGTTCTTCCAAAGTCTACACTTTGTTTTCATACATGGATCCTTTCTCGGATTTTATGGCCTCGAGCCATTTATCGGAACCCGGGCCCACCATCGCTTCTCCATGGCTCGTAGGTTCATTGTTGTCTAGCAACATGACTTCCAAGACAGGATTACGTACCACTCTGAAGTAGTACGCATCCTTGTTATCCCACGAGGTTTGGTAGTGACTTGATCTGAAGTTTCATGATCACTATCATAAGCTTCCACTTCAATTGGTGTAGGTGCCACAGGAACAACTCCCTGTGCCCTGCCACACACTAGTTGAAGAGACGGTTCAATAACCTCATCAAGTCTCCACCATCCTCCCACTCAATTCTTTCGAGAGAAACTTTTCCTCGAGAAAGGACCCGATTCTAGAAACAATCCCTTATTGCTTTCGGATCTGAGACAGGAGGTATATGTCGTGGTTCTAAGTCTGACAGTAGAATAGGGGTAGGATAAAGGAGCATGATCTATCGAGATGCATATGGGTGACACGGTGGTTTTAGCGAGTTCGGGCCTCTCACGATGGAGATAACAACCCTACGTCTCGTGCTCCGGAGAGGCTTTGTTTTTATCTTAGTATGTATCCGGAGATTACAATGAGAGGAGAACGGATCCCCGTAGTCCTGAGACTAGAAAGAGAGAGAGAGATTGAAGAAGAAGCCCCCTTGTCTAGTGGTGGGGGGTGGCTTATATAGAGTGCGCCATCCCCTCACCTCCTATGTTACAAAGTGGGGTATGAATGCCATAGTGCCAGCCCGCTATCAAGCCCCCACTATTAGAAAGATGCCGACTGCCTTGCTGCCTGCTGGTCTTCGTATATCCGAGTGAGTCGTACGGTCGAGTGGTGAGCCGTCATCCGAGTGGATGGTATGTTGCTTGGTCGAGTGGATAGTGTGTCTGTATGAAATTGACCTGGACCCACATGTTGTGTGGGCCCCATGCTTCATGATATTTCGACCCTTCGTGGGCCTACCTGTTATGTTTATCCCCAACATTAGCCCCCGAATCGATTGCGATTTTGCAGAACGAGTTGGTGTAAGACACAGTTTGGTCCGAGTGATTACAGAAATACTCGGTACATGTCGCCGCGCTTTCAGACAACCAAGGTTTGAACAAAATCTCAATGGATTCCGGCACCATGCTTCCCGACTAATCGAGGTAAGCGTCTGTGAGGAGCAACTTGGTGACATTCGTTCATCTCTCGGGAGAGGTTTAACTCGTGATCTGAGTATGGGCGTGTCATTAAATCCGTGCAACCAGATTGACACATGGACTGCTCTTTTAGAGAGATGCCATTCTTATCCCGGAGGAACGCCAATACGAGTCGGTTTCAGATCCACACTTGTGAGTTTCACGCTTTGAGTCCTAGAAGAAGGTTCAAAACAGGTCCATGGAGGAGCGTTAAACTCGCCTTATAGAATTTTTTGGAGTGATTTGGAGCTGGGCCTACATCGAGTAACTGATTACTCGGAATTTCTTCACGCCTGGAACGTGTCTTTTTTGTTGTTTGGCCGTCACTCGGGTTGGGCGAACCGTTTTGAGTGGATACCATTCCAGTGGGGGCACGCTGAGTGCACCCACTGGGTGTAGTCCCCGAGACTGCTGTCGACTGCGGGCAGTCGGCGGGAGTCTTAGAGCATGTCTTTTTGTTGTTGTTTGGCTGTCACTCGGGTTGGGCGGACCGTTCCGAGTGGATATCATTCCAGTGGGGGCACGCTGAGTGCACCCACTGGGTGTAGTCCCCGAGACTGTTGTCGACTGCGGGCAGTCGGCGGGAGTCTTAGAGCCTGTCTTTTTGTTGTTGTTTGGCCGTCACTCGGGTTGGGCGGACCGTTCCGAGTGGATACCATTCCAGTGGGGGCACGTTGAGTGCACCCACTGGGTGTAGTCCCCGAGACTGCTGTCGACTGCGGGCAGTCGGCGGGAGTATGAGAGAACTAAAACTCTTCTTAGCTGGTACTGATCGAACTTGTTCTTCTCTGACTCGGAGGTCGAGTAATACTGGAGATAGGTTTGCATCGAGCAAAATGTTTCTTTTGAGTCCTCTTCCAGTGGGGGCACGCTGAGTGCACCCACTGGGTGTAGTCCCCGAGCCTCTGTCGAACTAGATGAGTCTGGCAGAGGGTTTAAGTCTCTCGGTAAACCTCCATGCAGTTGGCATGGCAAATATCTTTGTCTGGAACTGAATCAATCGGATGGATGCGTAACGAGGTGGTTGTACGAACGATGAGTAAGGTCGCCTGTACGATTCAGCGATGGCGCTTCATTTTTACCCTTTTGCATGAAAAGGGGTATTTATCCAAGTGGACGTGCTTCACTTATAGATCTTCGGCGAACCGAGCATGTATGGTCAGAAAAATATCTTGATGTGATCAACAGGTTGACCAAATGGGCGTAACCCCTGAGGGTGACATGGCCAACTGCCGCGCGTAGCCCCCGAGTGATGCTCGAAGGAGGTAAGCTTGCTACAGAGTGTGATATGAGGTTTGACCATATGAGTAACTTAGCCGTTCCCGTGCTGGGGGTGTAGAGGTAAAGACATGTCCAACTGATGGTGACGCGCGGGGCGGCCGAGGGGCGAGGACGTGTATAACCGAGTGGCGACGCGCGGGGCGGCCGAGGGGCGAGGACGTGTCAAAACCGAGTAGCGCCGCGCGGGGCGGGCGAGTGGTGAAGACGTGCAGAACCAAGTGGCGATGCGCGGGGCGGCCGAGTGGTGAAGACGCACACAACCGAGTGGAGACGCGCGGGGCGGACGAGTGATGAAGACGTGCGCAACCGAGTGGCGACGCGCGGGGCGGCCGAGTGGTGAAGACGTGCAAAACCGAGTGGCGCCGCGCGGGGCGGCCGAGTGGTGAAGACGTGCAGAACCAAGTGGCGATGCGCGGGGCGGCCGAGTGGTGAAGACGCACACAACCGAGTGGAGACGCGCGGGGCGGACGAGTAATGAAGACGTGCGCAACCGAGTGGCGACGCGCGGGGCGGCCGAGTGGTGAAGACGTGCAAAACCGAGTGGCGCCGCGCGGGGCGGCCGAGTGGTGAAGACGCGCACAACCGAGTGGCGACGCGCGGGGCGGCCGAGTGGTGAAGACGCACACAACCGAGTGGAGACGCGCGGGGCGGACGAGTGGTGAAGACGCACACAACCGAGTGGAGACGCGCGAGTGATGAAGACGTGCGCAACCGAGTGGAGACGCGCGGGGCGGCCGAGTGGTGAAGACGCGCACAACCGAGTGGCGACGCGCGGGGCGGCCGAGTGAAGGACTAAGTGTCCAGCTGAGTGGCAAAAATGGTCCTTGAAGGAGTTAGCCAGATGCTTTTGAAGCTGATGTAGCGACAATGTCGGTGTAGTGTGGCTGTGGCGCAACAAGACCGGTGCGACAACTGAATTTGAGTAGGAACGAAGATGGCACGCAGAGTGTCTGGGTGATTATGAAATTTGTCAAAGTGACGGATCGAATGTACTTGTTGAAGTGAAGGGTCTGATTGGTGATGAAGTACTCGACCACTTAGGAGAGTGTCATTCCAAATGAGATGCAGCCCCCGAGTGCGGCGTAGCCCCCGAGCATACTACAGGCTTCGACAACGGACATGTCGGAATATGAGAAATATAGTTTTGAATGGATGATTTGTAATTCATCGAGTCGGATTTGGGTAAAGATGAGGAGAAGCTTCCGAGTGATGCTCGGAAGAAGCAAACTCGCAAAAGAGTGAAGTGTGAAGTTTAATTATGAAAGGGACTTATCTGTCTCATGCCCGACGAGGTCTATATCATTGATACGATGAAGAGAATTCCATAGAGGGGTTGGCCGGACGTGTTTGAAATCAACAGGGCGACAAAGTCAGTGTTGTGGTGCGCTCGGACCAGTATGGAGACCGAGTCCGAGCAGCGATGAAGTTGGCGCGTAGGACCGTCGAGTGATCGCGGTAACTTGTGTAAAAAATGGCACAAGTCAACACAATAATTTCTTGAGGAAATTTGATGTGTGCTGAAATGATTTGTGTGAATAACACCCATAGACACCCGCTGGGAGTGCAAGGGGCTTGCTGGTTGACCAACAAAAGTTTAAAAGAGCAAAGGATTCGTTCGCACTTGTCGAAGCGAGAAATCCTACTGAACTTGTTGGAATACTGGCTAAAATAAAACGGAAGTGTAGTGTTTTGACTGAGTTGCAGCCCCGGAGGACCGATGCAAACTCGAAATGAAGAACGACACATGGTGTTCGTGAATGATATATGCGAAAAAAAAGGAAGTTGGACTTCGGAGTCACATAACCAGTACTAAGCAAGTATGTGAAAATAAGCAGTCGAGCGTAGAGGTACACTCGGTGGTGTGGCCTCCGAGTGAACCTGATGTGTGAATTATGGAATACTCGGGAAGACGAAAATAACAGAATGTAAAATGACTTAGCTGTCTGAAGGCGCGCAGGGCGGTCGAATGGTGATGAGGTGACCAACCGATTGGCAACGCGCGGGGCGGCCGAGTGCTGATGAGGTGATCAACCGATGGCGACGCGCGGGGCGGCCGAGTAGTTATGAAGTGACCAACCGATGGCGACGCGCGGGGGTGACCAACCGAGTGGCGACGCGTGGAGCGGCCGAGTGGTGATGAGGTGACCAACCGAGTGGCGACGCGCGGAGCGGCCGAGTGGTTATGAGGTGACCGACCTGTGGCGACGCGCGGGGCCGCCGAGTGGTGATGAGGTGACCAACGGAGTGGCGACGCGCAGAGCGGGCGAGTGGTGATGAGGTGACCAACCGAGTGGCGACGCGCGGAGCGGCCGAGTGGTGATGAGGTGACCAACCGAGTGGCGACGCGCAGGGCCGCCAAGTGGTGATGAGGTGACCAACCGAGTGGCGACGCGCAGAGCGGCCGAGTGGTGATGAGGTGACCAACCGAGTGGCGACGCGCGGAGCGGCCGAGTGGTGATGAGGTGACCAACCGAGTGGCGACGCGCAGGGCGGCCGAGTGGTGATGAGGTGACCAACCGAGTGGCGACGCGCCGAGCGGCCGAGTGGTGATGAGGTGACCAACCGAGTGGCGACGCGCGGAGCGGCCGAGTGGTGATGAGGTGACCAACCGAGTGGCGACGCGCGGAGCGGCCGAGTGGTTATGAGGTGACCAACCGAGTGGCGACGCGCGGAGCGGCCGAGTGGTGATGAGGTGACCAACCGAGTGGCGACGCGCGGAGCGGCCGAGTGGTGATGAGGTGACCAACCGAGTGGCGACGCGCGGAGCGGCCGAGTGGTGATGAGGTGACCAACCGAGTGGCGACGCGCGGGGCGGCCGAGTGGTGATGAGGTGACCAACCGAGTGGCGACGCGCCGAGCGGCCGAGTGGTGATGAGGTGACCAACCGAGTGGCGACGCGCGGAGCGGCCGAGTGGTGATGAGGTGACCAACCGAGTGGCGACGCGCGGAGCGGCCGAGTGGTGATGAGGTGACCAACCGAGTGGCGACGCGCGGAGCGGCCGAGTGGTGATGAGGTGACCAACCGAGTGGCGACGCGCGGAGCGGCCGAGTGGTGATGAGGTGACCAACCGAGTGGCGACGCGCGGAGCGGCCGAGTGGTGATGAGGTGACCAACCGAGTGGCGACGCGCGGAGCGGCCGAGTAGTTATGAGGTGACCAACCGAGTGGCGACGCGCGGAGCGGCCGAGTGGTGATGAGGTGACCAACCGAGTGGCGACGCGCGGAGCGGCCGAGTGGTGATGAGGTGACCAACCGAGTGGCGACGCGCGGAGCGGCCGAGTGGTGATGAGGTGACCAACCGAGTGGCGACGCGCGGGCGGCCGAGTGGTGATGAGGTGACCAACCGAGTGGCGACGCGCGGAGCGGCCGAGTGGTGATGAGGTGACCAACCGAGTGGCGACGCGCGGAGCGGCCGAGTGATGTAGACACCTGCCGCGGAGTGACGATGCATGGAACATCCGAGTGATGTACATGCATCCCGCGGAGTGGCGATGTGAGGAGCGTCCGGATAATGTAGACGCGTGCCGTAGAGTGACGATGCGTGGAACGTTCGAGTGAGCCAAGTTGATGATGACGCGAGCAGCTTCGTGACCTCATGCAGAACGATTGAGGACACGTCCAATCGAGCGGTGATGTACGGGTGGCCGAGTGGCGGCGCACGAACGTCCAATTGCCAGTGATCCGGTTTGGTCCGAGTGAGCTAGTCCCATCCGAGTGAATCCTGCATGTTACCCGAACATTCAGGTAACAGATTAATACTGTAACGTGGAGTACTAATTATGTGTGCTTTTGAAGAGTAGTAAGCAAATGGTATTAGCATGCAATTATGGCTGCACCGGACGGCATGTTTCGGTTATGCATGCCACAAATTAAGCCCCAATTCACCACTGGCTGCATTCACGGCATGCATGCATGGGCTGCTGCGTTAAGTACGCAGTTAATGGCGTGGGAGCCTAACCGATTTGGTGAACATGCAACAGAGGATCGACGGAAACACTATACGTACGCATGGATGCGTTCAGCGCTGGTCGCAGTTAGGGCATGCATTGGCTGCCGCATTATGTACGCAGTTAATGGCACGGGTGCCTAACCGATCCAATGAACTTGCAGCCGAGAGGATTGAGGAAAAAACTATGCATGCATGGATGGGTATGGATAAGTATTAATTAAAGGAAGAGAGAAAGATTACGACCGGGCGCGGACGACGGATGCCTTGTCTTCTCGCGAAGTCAGGTAGCTGGTCGTGGTCGCCGGTAAGATCCGGACCATTTCTGCAGTCGCTGTTGCAGCGTGCCGTGCGTGAGGGGCCGCCGTCGACGCCGTAGATGAGGGCGGAAACGACGTGGTGGACTGCGCCGGTGCCTGTGTGTACGAGCTCGGTGGTGGAGTCGTAGACGAGGCTGGGGATGACGGGACGGACCCGTCGCGGGCCGTTTGCAGGAGCTCGACGGTAGCGTCGAGGCCGGAGATGACAAGACGGACCCGCCAGTGGTAGTTTCCAAGAGCTCGCCGACGGCGTCGCAGACGAGGCCGGAGACGACGCGGCTGACCACGCCGGTGGCCGTTTGCGGCGGTTGCCATTGATAATGATCCGTTGAGAAGGGAAGAAAGATGAGGAGCGACTCGTCCTCTTCTCTTCTCCTCTGCTTCATGATAAACTCATGGCTAGATAATGTATTGTAAAAATACTAGATTGAATGGATACTTCCCTGATCCTTTTGTTTGTACGAATGACGCGATGACCAGAGCACCAATTTCTCTTGCGATGGTAGTTGATCCGTTGTTGAAGATTGAAGAAAAAACCATTTGCACCATGGTTCGATAGACGCCATGCCCCACGGTGGGCGCCAACTGTCGTGGTTCTAAGCCTGACAGTAGAATAGGGGTAGGATAAAGGAGCATGATCTATCGAGATGCATATGGGTGACACGGTGGTTTTAGCGAGTTCGGGCCTCTCACGATGGAGATAACAACCCTACGTCTCGTGCTCCGGAGAGGCTTTGTTTTTATCTTAGTATGTATCCGGAGATTACAATGAGAGGAGAACGGATCCCCGTAGTCCTGAGACTAGAAAGAGAGAGAGAGATTGAAGAAGAAGCCCCCTTGTCTAGTGGTGGGGGGTGGCTTATATAGAGTGCGCCATCCCCTCACCTCCTATGTTACAAAGTGGGGTATGAATGCCATAGTGCCAGCCCGCTATCAAGCCCCCACTATTAGAAAGATGCCGACTGCCTTGCTGCCTGCTGGTCTTCGTATATCCGAGTGAGTCGTACGGTCGAGTGGTGAGCCGTCATCCGAGTGGATGGTATGTTGCTTGGTCGAGTGGATAGTGTGTCTGTATGAAATTGACCTGGACCCACATGTTGTGTGGGCCCCATGCTTCATGATATTTCGACCCTTCGTGGGCCTACCTGTTATGTTTATCCCCAACAGTATACCCAACTGTTTTGGGTGTCCTATGAAGATGCATTTATCCGCTTTGGGTTCGAGCTTATCAGCCTGAAACTTTTTCACATAAGCGTCGCAGCCCCAAACTTTTAAGAAATGACAGCTTAGGTTTCTCTAAACCATAGTTCATATGGTGTCATCTCATCGGAATTATGTGGTGCCCTATTTAAAGTGAATGTGGTTGTCTCTAATGCCTAACCCATAAACTATCGTGGTAATTCGATAAGAGACATCATGGTATGCATCATATCCAATAGGGTGCAGTTATGATGTTCGGACACACCATCACACTATGGTGTTCCAGGCTGTATTAGTTGTGAAACAATTTCCACAATGTCTTAATTATGTGCCAAACTCGTAATTCAGATATTCATCTCTATGATCATATCATAGATATTTTATCCTCTTGTCACGACGATCTTTCAACTTCACCCTGAAATTACTTGAACCTTTCAATAATTCAGACTCATGATTTATCAAGTAAATGTACTCAACATCTACTCAAATCATCTGTGAAGTAAGAACATAACGATATCCACTACATGCCTCAGCACTCATTGGACTGCACACATCAAAATGTATTTCTTCCAACAAGTTGCTTTCTAGTTCCATTTTACTGAAAACGAGGCTTTCAGTCATCTTGCCCATGTGGTATGATTTGCATGTCTCAAGTGATTCAAAATCAAGTGAGTCCAAACGGTCCATTTGCATGGAGTTTCTTCATGCATATACACCAATAGACATGGTTCGCATGTCTCAAACTTTTCAAAAATGAGTGAGTCCAAAGATCCATCAACATGGAGCCTCTTCATGCGTTTTATACCGATATGACTTAAGTGGCAGTGCCACAAGTAGGTGGTACTATCATTACTATCTTATATCTTTTGGCATGAACATGTGTATCACTATGATCGAGATTCAATGAACCATTCATTTTAGGTGCAAGACCATTGAAGGTATTATTCAAATAAATAGAGTAACCGTTATTCTCCTTAAATGAATAACCGTATTGCGATAGACATAATCCAATCATGTCTATGCTCAACGCAAACACCAATCTCGATGGTAGAGGGAGCGTGCGATGCTTGATCATATCAACATTGGAAACACTTCCAACACATATCGTCAGCTCACCTTTAGCTAGTCTCCGTTTATTCCGTAGCTTTTATTTCGAGTTACTAACACTTAGCAACCGAACCGGTATCTAATACCCTGGTGCTACTAGGAGTACTAGTAAAGTACACATCAACACAATGTATATCCAATATACTTCTATCGACCTTGCCAGCCTTCTCATCTACCAAGTATCCAGGGTAATTCTGCTCTAGTGGCTGTTCCCCTTATTACAGAAGCACTTAGTCTCGGGTTTGGGTTCAACCTTGGGTTTCTTCACTAGAGCAGCAGCTGAATTGTCGTTTCATGAAGTATCCCTTCGTGCCCTTGCCCTTCTTGAAACTAGTGGTTTCACCAACCATCAATAATTGATGCTCCTTCTTGATTTCTACTTTTGTGGTGTCAAACATCGCGAATATCTCAAGGATCATCATATATGTCCCCGATACATTATAGTTCATCATGAAGCTCTAGCAGCTTGGTGGAAATGACTTCGGAGAAACATCACTATCTCATCTGGAAAATCAACTCCCACTTGATTCAAATGATTGTTGTACTCAGACAATCTGAGCACAAGTTCAACAATTGAGCTTTTCTCCCTTAGTTTGTGGGCTAAGAAAATCGTCGGAGGTCTTATACCTCTTGACGTGGGCACGAGCCTGAAATCCCAATTTCAGCCCTCGAAACATCTCATATGTTTCGCGACGTTTCAAAACGTCTTCGGTGCCTCAACTCTAAGCCGTTTAACTGAACTATCACGTAGTTATCAAAATGTGTATGTCAGATGTTCACAACATCCACAGACAACGTTCGAGGTTCAGCACACTGAGCAGTGCATTAAGGACATAAGCCTTCTATGAAGCAATGAGGACAATCCTCAGTTTACGGACCTAGTCCGCATAATTGCTACTATCAACTTTCAACTAAATTTTCTCTAGGAACATATCTAAACAGTAGAACTGAAGCGCGAGCTACGACATAATTTGCGAAGACCCTTTGACTATGTTGATAATTAAGTTCATCTTATGAACTCCCACTCAGATAGACATCCCTCTAGTCATCTAAGTGATTACATGATCCGAGTCAACTAGGCCGTGTCCGATCATCACGTGAGACGGACTAGTCATCATCGGTGAACATCTTCATGTTGATCGTATCTACCATACGACTCATGCTCGACCTTTCGGTCTCTTGTGTTCCGAGGCCATGTCTATACATGCTAGGCTCGTCAAGTCAACCTAAGTGTTTCGCGTGTGTAAATCTGGCTTACACCCGTTGTATGTGAATGTAAGAATCTATCACACCCGATCATCACGTGGTGCTTCGAAACGACGAACTTTCGCAATGGTGCACAGTTAGGGGCAACACCTTCTTGAAATTTTAGTGAGGGATCATCTTATTTACTACCGTGGTTCTAAGCAAATAAGATGTATAAAGATGATAAACATCACATGCAATCAAATAGTAACATGATATGGCCAATATCATATTGCTCCTTTTGATTTCCATCTTCGGGGCTCCATGATCATCATCGTCACCGGCATGACACCATGATCTCCATCATCATGATCTCCATCATCGTGTCTTCATGAAGTTGTCTCGCCAACTATTACTTCTACTTCTATGGCTACCGGTTAGCAATAAAGTAAAGTAATTACATGACGTTTAAGTTGACACGCAGGTCATAAATAAATAAAGACAACTCCTATGGCTCCTGCCGGTTGTCATACTCATCGACATGCAAGTCGTGATTCCTATTACAAGAACATGATCAATCTCATACAACACATATCATTCATCACATTCTTCTTGGCCATATCACATCACATAGCATACCCTGTAAAAACAAGTTAGACGTCCTCTAATTGTTGTTTGCATGTTTTACGTGGCTGCTATGGGTTTCTAGCAAGAACGTTTCTTACCTACGCAAAAACCACAACGTGATATGCCAATTGCTATTTACCCTTCATAAGGACCCTTTTCATCGAATCTGATCTGACTAAAGTGGGAGAGACAGACACCCGCTAGCCACCTTATGCAACTAGTGCATGCCAGTCGGTGGAACCAGTCTCACGTAAGAGTACGTGTAAGGTCGGTCCGGGCCGCTTCATCCCACAATGCCGCCGAATCAAGATTGGACTAGTAACAGTAAGCATATTGAACAAAATCAACGCCCACAACTACTTTGTGTTCTACTCGTGCATAGAAACTACGCATAGACCTAGCTCATGATGCCACTGTTGGGGAACGTAGCAATAATTCAAAATTTTCCTACGTGTCACCAAGATCAATCTATGGAGTCATCTAGCAACGAGGGAGGAGTGGATCTACATACCCTTGTAGATCGCGCGCGGAAGCGTTCAAGAGAACGGGGTTGATGGAGTCGTACTCGTCGTGATCCAAATCACCGATGATCCTAGCGCCGAACGGACGGCACCTCCGCATTCAACACACGTACGGAGCATCGACGTCTCCTCCTTCTTGATCCAGCAAGGGGGGGAGGAGAGGTTGATGGAGATCCAGCAGCACGACGGCGTGGTGGTGGAAGTAGCGGGATTCCAACAGGGCTTCGCCAAGCGCTGCGGGAGGAGGGAGATGTGTCATGGGAGGGAGAGGGAGGCGCCAGGGCTTAGGTGTAGCTGCCCTCCCTTCCCCCCACTATATATAGGTCCAAGGGAGAGGAGGGCGCAACCTTTGCCCTTCCTCCAAGGAAGGGTGCGGCCAGGGAGGAGTCCATCCTCCCCAAGGCACCTAGGAGGTGCCTTCCCCCTTTAGGACTCTTCCTTTCCCTTATCTCTTGGCGCATGGGCCTCTTGGGGCTGGTGCCCTTGGCCCATATAGGCCAAGGCGCACACCCCTACAGCCCATGTGGCCCCCCGGGGCAGGTGGACCCCCTTGGTGGACCCCCGGACCCCTTTCGGCACTCCCGGTACAATACCGATAATGCGCGAAACTTTTCCGGCGACCAAAACAAGACTTCCCATCTATAAATCTTTACCTTCGGACCATTCCGGAACTCCTCGTGACGTCCGGGATCTCATCCGGGACTCCGAACAACTTTAGGGTTACCGCATACTAATATCTCTATAACCCTAGCGTCACCGAACCTTAAGTGTGTAGACCCTACGGGTTCGGGAGACATGCAGACATGACCGAGATGACTCTCCGGTCAATAACCATCAGCAGGATCTGGATACCCATGTTGTCTCCCACAAGTTCCATGATGATCTCATTGGATGAACCACGATGTCAAGGACTTAATCAATCCCGTATACAATTCCCTTTGTCTAGCGGTACGATACTTGCCCGAGATTCGATCGTCGGTATCCCGATACCTTGTTCAATCTCGTTACCGGCAAGTCTCTTTACTCGTTTCATAACACATCACCCCGTGATCAACTCCTTGATCACATTGTGCACATTATGATGATGTCCTACCGAGTGGGCCCAGAGATACCTTTCCGTTTACACGGAGTGACAAATCCCAGTCTCGATTCGTGCCAACCCAACAGACACTTTCGGAGATACCTGTAGTGTACCTTTATAGCCACCCAGTTACGTTGTGACGTTTGGCACACCCAAAGCACTCCTACGGTATCCGGGAGTTGCACAATCTCATGGTCTAAGGAAATGATACTTGACATTAGAAAAGCTTTAGCATACGAACTACATGATCTTGTGCTAGGCTTGGGATTGGGTCTTTGTCCACCACATCATTCTCCTAATGATGTGATCCCATTATCAATGACATCCAATGTCCATGGTCAGGAAACCGTAACCATCTATTGATCAACGATCTAGTCAACTAGAGGCTTACTAGGGACATGGTGTTGTCTATGTATCCACACATGTATCTGAGTTTCCTATCAATACAATTCTAGCATGGATAATAAACGATTATCATGAACAAGGAAATATAATAATAACTAATTTATTATTGCCTCTAGGGCATATTTCCAACAGTTGTTCCCTTTGTCATCGGTATGTTACTTGCCCGAGATTCGATCGTCGGTATCTCAATACCTAGTTCAATCTCGTTACCGGCAAGTCTCTTTACTCGTTCCGTAATACATCATCTCACTAACTCATTAGTTGCAATGCTTGCAAGGCTTATGTGATGTGCATTACTGAGAGGGCCCTGAGATACCTCTCCGACAATCGGAGTGACAAATCCTAATCTCGAAATACGCCAACCCAACATGTACCTTTGGAGACACCTGTAGAGCACCTTTATAATCACCCAGTTACGTTGTGACGTTTGGTAGCACACAAAGTGTTCCTCCGGCAAACGGGAGTTGCATAATCTCATAGTCATAGGAACATGTATAAGTCATGAAGAAAGCAATAGCAACATACTAAACGATCGGGTGCTAAACTAATGGAATGGGTCATGTCAATCAGATCATTCACCTAATGATGTGATCCCGTTAATCAAATAACAACTCTTTGTCCATGGTTAGGAAACATAACCATCTTTGATTAACGAGCTAGTCAAGTAGAGGCATACTAGTGACACTCTGTTTGTCTATGTATTCACACATGTATTATGTTTTCGATTAATACAATTCTAGCATGAATAATAAACATTTATCATGATATAAGGAAATAAATAATAACTTTATTATTGCCTCTAGGGCATATTTCCTTCATATTGGAAGCCTATATTTGGATATCAGAATCGTTCCGGGTGAAATCGGGATTTTACCGGAGTACCGGGGGGTTACCGGAACCCCCCCCCCCCCGTGGGTGATTGGGCCTACATGGGCCCTAAGGGAGAAGAGGAAAGGAGGCAAGAGGTGGTCGTGCACCCCTCCCCTCCCTAGTCCGAATAGGACAAGGAGAGGGGGCGGCGCCCCCCCTTTCCTTTCCCTCTTCCTCCTCTTTCCCACTTCTCCTTCTCCAACTAGGAAAGAAGGGAGTCCTACTCCCGGTGGGAGTAGGACTCCCCCTTGGCGCGCCCTCCTTGGCCGGCCACCCCTCCCCTTGGCTCCTTTATATACGGGGGTAGGGGGGCACCCTAGAACACACAAGTTGATCTTCGTGATCGTTCCTTAGCCGTGTGCGGTGCCCCCTCCACCATATTCCACCTCGGTCATATTGTAGAGGTGCTTAGGCGAAGCCCTGCGACGGTTGAACATCAAGATCGTCAACACGCCGTCGTGCTGACGGAACTCCTCCCCGAAGCTTTGCTGGATCGAAGCCCGGGGAGCGTCATCGAGTTGAACGTGTGCCAAGAACTCGGAGGTGCCGGAGTAATGGTGCTTGGATCGGTTGGACCGGGAAGACGTACGACTACTTCCTCTACGTTGCGTCAACGCTTCCGCTTCGATCTACGAGGGTACGTAGACAACACTCTCCCCTCTCGTTGCTACGCATCACCATGATCTTGCGTGTGCATAGGAATATTTTTGAAATTACTACGTTCCCCAACAAATTTTGCTCAAACATCGCTGGCTATCTGGACCTGGCCATTCGCCTCTCATGCAGACTGTACGGTAGGGATTAAATTCGAGTGGGTATCCCATATAGTCTCGTACCGAAACAGTTTTGGCACTCTGCTTGCTATAGTCGAGTTCAGGTTGAGTAGAATTGGTGAATGGTCCGATGTGGCAGTAGTAAGGTGCTCCACCGCTGCTAACGGAAATTGCGCACACCATTGCAGCGGGCCCAATGCCCTGTCCAGTCGCACCCTAGTGAAAGAGCCGCCGGCCACCTTTTTCTCGAAAGTCCACTTCCTTCCCCGAAAACCAAGGACTACAAGACCGCAGATATCGACAGCATCTCTAAAACCTTGAATTTGGGTCTGGCTCCTCTGGCCGATCCCATCATGCTCATCACACCGAAGAACCTCATTAAAATCACCAATGCAAGCCCATGGCAAGTCATGTAGCGGTGCCAACCCCCTCATTGTGTCCCATGTTCTATGCCGGAGATGGGTTTGAGCTTCACCATAAAAACAAGACAGCCTCCATGGGTGACCACCCAAATCTGATATTTTAACATCAATTTGGTACTGTGAGTAACCCAAATGCTCAATATTTATTTCATTTTTCCAAAATAACGCTAAGCCACCACTCCTACCAGTGGCCTCAACAGCAAAAGAACAATCAAAGCCTAAAGTACTAGATAACTTTTCTGCTCTGTCCCTACTTATTTGAGTTTCTACAGTACAAAGTACTCGCGCGTGGCATGCTGAAATTTGGAGTGGGCTTTAGGCCCATCTAGTAATTTCTGAAAATCTCTAAGGGCCCATGTGGGTTTATTGGCACTACATGGAGGTGGGAAGTTTAGTCCCACTCCGGAAGTGGAAGAGGAGTTGGACCTCTTTATAAGGGATGTTATTTCACATGCTATTGAAGCTTGAGAATAGAAGAGGCCCTCGCGCACTCCTCCTCCGCCGCCCGCCTCGCCGCGGCGCGACGCGACGCGGGTTGCGGGATTGAGCCGTGCCAAGCTCACACCCACGTGCTTATTTTTGCCAGACACTAAAGGAGAGTTCTCTGACAGTTGGGCCACGATTTGAGACGTCGGGTCATGGGTTGTCACGGACTCGGACGTGGGTCGAGCCCACGTCTCGCCACGAACAGATCTCATCTGCTCACGCGCACACCCACCGTTCGTTCCTTTGCTGCTGCTGCCGCCGGTGACTCCATCCCGTCCGCCGCGTACACGGTCGACGGGAGAGCAGGTCTCCGAAACCACGCCCTTCTGGTTCCTATTCAGGTGAGGGGCGAATAGGTTTTTGGGCAGCGACTACGCGACTACTCGCTTCCGATCCGCTACTTCCTCTATGTCTGCGTCGCCCTCATCATCACCATGTCCACCGACGTCGAACGTGTCGCCGCCGAGAAGCTCGAGGCCAACAAGAAGGCCGCCGAGGACACCGCTGCTGCCGCCACCGCCGTGGCGGCCTCTGCATGGCCTACTGGAGGGTATAACTCGTTTATCCCGCTTCTACTGTTTTCTGTTATAGCTATGCTAGCGTTATACGTAGATGTATCTGCCGTTAGCGTAGCATGTGCTTGCGTGATCCAATATCAGCATGTTCTTCATTCTGTCAATGCCATGCTAGTAATTTATTTATGGATTAAATTAGTCAAAAAATTGCCTATTTACTCAGCATGGCATGGTGGGGCAACGGTGCCATGGTGGTATCCGCCCGTGTCGGTCGTGTGTGAAAGGGGTCGAAGCTGCTGCGGATTTCCTATTCCTGGAACAGGAGACATGACAAGTGAATATGTGGTAATTTGCAATGTATGAGTATTAGGAAAGTTTTGATTCCATCATGATGAGGGAGTATTAGTAAATTGGATTTTCCCCTTAAAGTCATATATTTGTTTCCTTAAAATCCGTTATTTGTTTTCTAAGGCAAATTGCATTGATGAGATGGATTGGTTGATTGGGTAAGTTAGGAAAGTTAGATCTGTGACTTTTTGTATAGTAGGAAAGTGTTTGTTTAAAAGGAAATAGTGGAGAAAAAATAAACCGGTGGGTTGGTGGGTGGGGGACGGAAAAAATCAGTCGAAAAAAACCGGACGAAAGTGGGGAAACGAAAAAAAAACTTGGACGCAATCCTACAAACTCCTCCATAAAAAATAAAGATAGGAGTATTAAGAACGTTCTGATTCCATCATGATGAAGGAGTATTAGTAAATTGGATTTTTCCCTTAAAGTCAGCTATTTGTTTTCTTAAAATCTATTATTTGTTTTCTAAAGCAAATTGCATGATGAGATGGATCGGTTGATTGGTAAGTTAGGAAAGTTAAGATCCGTGACTTTTTGTACGATAAAAAAGTGTTTGTTTAAAAAGAAATAGTGGAGAAAAAATAAACCGGTAGATTGGTGTGAGGGGGGGGGCGAAAAAAACCAGTAAAAAACGGATGAAAATAGAGGAACGAAAAAAATCTGAACACAATCCTACCAACTCCTCCATTAAAAATAGAGATAGCTATTTTTTGTGACATGAACCCAATAAAAAGTTAAGGCTGACCCCATCGAGTTACCCAATGCGACGTAAATAGAACAACCAACGGCCCAAAAAGCCCACAAGAAAACTGCCTCCGTGTCCATTGCCCAGGTCTGTGCGTGACCTGATTCCTCTCTCGTACGACGTATACACGGCAGCCGCCGACCCTAGTCGGCTCCATCGTTCTCTCTTCACGCATCGCTCGGTCAACGGACGGCAGCGACAAACACGCAACTGCAGATCGGCAACGGCAAGCCAACAATTCTAGTCCTAATGTGAGGTAGAAATCACATCACCCATCTTTTCACTCGTGTGCTTGTTCTATCTAACCTCATAGCTTTGTACAGTAATACTTTTTTGCCCTAATTTTCCAATAGAAACCCATTGACTTTAATTGATCTAAGATATGGAATTATATGTTTCAAAGAGAAATCAATTACCCGATTCAGATAATGATACAGACACATCAAGGTCACCTATAGATGTTCGCAAAGTGCACCAAAATCATTGCAACTAGTCTCTAAAGCCATATATTTAAAGAAACTAATTTTGATGAGTTGTCTTATGATTTGGTTGATCATCAATGAACTTAAAAGGTTACAAGAAAACCCTAATATGCAAGATTATAGAGTGTCCAATTTGTTATGTGGACTTTTCTGTCATTATATTATTAATGATGTTGTGTTTGATTTTTTTTAAGGCTAAAAGATCGAGAAATGATGCTCTGAAATGTGAGTGACTTTACATGCTTCTTCCACTTCATGGTACGTACATTAAACTTGTTAAACTAACTTGCATTTTTTTGCAAAAACTTAAATGTTTCAAGAAGATGAGAAGTTTACCAAAAGCTATGAATTGTTTTGGCACTATTATATTTACAATTTTATACAACTGGTATAACTTGCAAGTTTCATTGTTAGTGTACAGCTATATTCCATAAGTGATACCCCCTCCGTCCCAAAATAGTGTCATACTAATAAATCATTAACGCTTATTTTGGGACAAAGGAGTATTATATTCCTGGCTGTTACTCCCTTTGTAAAAAAAATATAAGATTATTAAGATCACTATATTACTGATCTAAATGATCTTATATTTCTTTATGTGCTAGGGTCTAAAACTAGACTTAGTTCATAATAAAATCCTCACTTGAGTCCATGGGTGAACCCATTGGCTAAATTTTCTGGCTTCGCCCCTGAGCTGGCCGCCTCGCCCTAGCCCCGCTTAGTCGATCCTCTACTGCCAAAAAAACAAGACCAAGACCAAGGCTATTTGGCTTGGTGAGTTTCGGTTTTGTGTACGATTTTATGAATATGAGCATTGATCTTGTAGTTTTTTATATGCATGATGTGATGCATCCGTGTATATAACTATAAGCATTGATTTCTTCTTATACATGATGTATATAGCATATAGTTGTTCTGATGTATACAATTTTTTTGTATATAGATTTTAGATGATATGTAGGAGATTCCAGTACGCAGTGTATGATGTAAATACATTTTTCTGTATATAGTTGATGTGATGTATGCAATTTTTCTACATATAAAGATCTTATATAAGTAGGAGATTCTAGTACGTAGTGTATGATGTATATATGAGCAATGTAATTTCAGTGCTCATTAAGAATCAGGTATTACATTCAGCAGACTATTATGAATTTGATGTCTATTTTGTTATTTCTGATCATTTTGCAGTGGCACAAGATCTAGCAGCCAAGTACAAGTTCCTTGTGAATATGCCAATGGCTGAAGATGGAGATCATGTTATTCTTTCCGATGATGAAGATGGACAGGAGGAGGAGGTGAAAGAGGTCAATGAAGTAGGCAAACAGAAGCTAACTTCTAAAGTTTGGTTGGAAATGAAAAAGATTAGGATCAACGGGCAATGGAAGGAAAGGTGTAACTATTGTCACAAGGAACTTACTTCAGGACCCAGAGCAGGCACGAAGCATCTTGCTGAACATCTAAAGATTTGCACTCTCAAGATGTTGAAGACGAAGGGAGGCAAAACATTGTGTCAGCCATCATTGATGATGAATGCTAAGGAGGACGGTAACATTTCTTTAGAGACCTATACTTTTGATCAAGAGGTTGCTAGAAGAGAGTTTGGTAACATGTTGGTGTTGTATGTAACACCCACAACGTGGATATATCTCCCACGTGTCGGGGCACGACTTAGAGGCATAGCCGCATGATAGGTTTGTCGCAAGAGGGGTAATCTTCACACAATCCCATGTACTGAATAAGAATGGGATAAAGAATTGGCTTATAATCGCCACTTCGCACAAATACAAGTTAAACATACATCATCCAGATTACAATCAAGGTCGGACTACGGAACCAAAATAAAAGAAGACAACCCCAAATGCTAGATCCCCGATCGTCCCAATTGGGCTCCACTACTGATCAACAGGAAACGACACAACACAACGAACAAGATCTTCATCGAGCTCCCACTTGAGCTCGGTTGCGTCATCTGCACTGGCATCATCGGCACCTGTAAACTGTTTGGAAGTATCTGTGAGTCACGAGGACTCAGCAATCTTACACCCGTGAGACCAAGACTATTTAAGCTTATGGGTAGGAAAGGGTAGTGAGGTGGAGCTGCAGCAAGCACTAAGCAAATATGGTGGCTAACATACGTAAATAAGAGCGAGAATAGAAGCAAAGCAGCGGTCGTGAACAAGAAGTGATCAAGAAGTGATCCTAAAACTACTTACGTTCAAGCATAACACAAGAACCGTGTTCACTTCCCGGACTCCGTCGAGAAGAGACCATCACGGCTACACACACGGCTGATGCATTTTAATTAAGTTAAGTGACAAGTTTTCTACAACCGGACATTAACAAATTCCCATCTGCCCATAACCGCGGGCATGACTTTCGAAAGTTCAAACCCTGCAGGGGTGTCCCAACTTAGCCCATCACAAGCTCTCACGGTCAACGAAGGATATTCCTTCTCTCGGGAAGACCCGATCAGTCTCGGAATCCCGGTTACAAGACATTTCGACAATGGTAAAACAAGACCAGCAAAGCCACCCGATGTGCCGACAATCCCGATAGGAGCTGCACACATCTCGTTCTCAGGGCAACACCGGATAGGTCAAGCTACGAGTAAAATCAGCCCTCGAGTTACCCCGAGGTGGCCCCGCGGGCTGCCCGGTTCGAGCCAACACTTAGACAAGCACTGGCCCTGGGGGTTAAAATAAAGATGACCCTTGGGTCGGCCGACCCAAGGGAAGGGTAATAGGTTGTTAGGCAAATGTAAAACCAAGGTTGGGGCTTGCTGGAGGAGTTTTATTCAAAGCGAACTGTCAAGGGGTTCCCATAACACCCAACCGCGTAAGGAACGCAAAATCAAGGAACATAACACCGGTATGACGGAAACTAGGGCGGCAAGAGTGGAACAAAACACTAGGCATAAGGCCGAGCCTTTCACCCTTTACCAAGTATATAGATGCATTAATTAAATAAGATATATTGTGATATTCCAACATATCCATGTTCCAACATGGAGCCAGCTTCAACTTCACCTGCAACTAGCAACACTATAAGAGGGGCTAAGCAAAAGTGGTAACATAGCCAAACAACGATTTGCTAGGAAAGGTGGGTTAGAGGCTTGACATGGCAATATGGGAGGCATGATATAACAAGTGGTAGGTAGCGTGACATAGCGATATAGAGCAAACAACTAGCAAGCAAAGATAGAAATGATTTCGAGAGTATGGTCATCTTGCCTAAGATTCCGCAAGGAAGAAGAGCGAGTCCATGAAGAAGACAAACAGACCTAGTCGAATGGATCCTCACAAACGCGACGTTATCAGAACTAACCCGAAGAAGCAACACCGAAAAGAAGCAAACAACATAGTAAACAACCATCACATCAACATGGCATGATGCACAACCAAGTATGATGCAGGTCCGGTTTAATGAGGCATGGCATGGCAAAGTGCACAAGCAATCCTACAAATTAAGTGGAGCTCAATATGCAACGAGTTGCATATTGACGAAACACCACAACAAGTTATTTAGTTCGATCTCGTTTATGTACTCAACAATATTAAATGTTGGTTAGCATGGCAAGGGGTGAAGCAAAGTAAAACTACCTATCTAGGCAAGTTTAAATGAGGCCGGAACAACAAGCAACAAGTCCGGAAAATCCTCATGTGCATATTTATGGATTTGGTACTGTTCTGCCCTATACACAATTTTAGAGTTTTTAAACATGCAAGATGAGTGCACCATGTTAAACTAGGCATTTTTCTACCCCCAAATGCATATAAATTTTATTTAAATCTTACAGGCAAAAAAAGTTTATTTAAATCCGAGCTACGGTTGATTACTTATGAATTAAATCATTTTAACATGACATATGAGCAAATTAATGCAAAAAGCAAGTTAAACATCTCAAACATGCATGGAAGTTGGATATTGTGAAACTAGATGAAATTCTAGTCATTTTACATATAAAGTTTTTTCAATATGATGCCCCGTTTGTGAGTTATTAAATGCATGAAACTTAGGGGGTTTTCTGCAAAACTGGTTTTCTCTGGATAATAGGAAATTCATTCTGTGGAAAAAATAGGCATCGGGCCGAATCCGAGATCTGGCCCAATAGAAGAAGAAAAAACACGGAGGGCGCTAGGGTGGCCTCACAATGGGCCAAGGCCCAGTTGGTGGAGAGGCCAATCGCAGGCCGGGGGCGGCGTTGGGCCCGATCTGGAGCATCGACGCGGTCAATGCGAGCGGTCTCCTCGCTCGTTTGATCTGGGCAAGGGCGCGAGCAGAGACTGACGAGTTGCAGGTCAACGCAGTAGCAGGGGTTGACAAAACTCCGGCGAGGCAACGGCTTGACGGAACGAACGCCGGCGACCTTGAGGACGAGCGAGCGCCGCGGCTCTAGGAGCAAGGCGAGGCGGCGACCGGGGCGACTCCGGCGGGCATGCGGGACTTGGCGGTGAAGGAACCGGGCGGAGGCGAGGGGAGCAGGTTGCGGGCGTGGACCTCCGCTCGACAAGAAGCAGAGCAACAGCGGCATGGTACTTGCGACCCCGACGAACACAGGGAGGCGCGGAACGAAGTCAACGAAGGTCGAAGAGGGGGATCTGGCGCGGATGGAGCTCCAGTGCGAAACCCATGGAGGCTGGCGCATCTTGTTCTCCCTGTGAGAGAAAACTGAGGGAGGTGGAGGGAGTTACGGCATGGAAGGAGGAAGGAGGGAACGGAAGGGGAAGGAGGAGATAGGAGGATGTCCTAGCGATGCAGTAGGTGGCCGACGGTGGCGCTCCCGCGCGAGGGAGGCCGGTGATGGCAGAGGAGAGGCGCACGGATGAAGACGGCTGCCTCGATCCAGATCGGATCGAGCGCTGCGGGAGGCTCGGGGCCGTGCATGTGGAAGCCTCCTGGTTGTTGGATTTGAATCCGATGGCCCTGCTCGCTTTGGACGGCTGGATCTGGGTGGATGTGTGGCGGCTACGCTAGTTGGTCGGGCGCTGAAGACGAGGTGGAGCTGGATGGATCCCGAGGAAGGAGAGGGAGTGGTTGGCCAGCGGCGGCGCGATGGGACAAAGAGGACTAGAATCTAAGGTTTGCCAAAATGGACTAGGGGTGGACGAATATATACATCACGGGTTAGGTTTGGGGCTATCTCGTCCCTCCGATCAAAATCGGACGGTCAGGAAAAATAGGTTTGGGAGTCCAAATAAGAAAACGGTGATGTTTTATAGATGTTTGGGGATGATCCGGACCCAACGGTGACGACTGTCCGGGTTGGGTTCGGGACAACTTTCGGACGCGCACTCGAGGGGTTCGATGCACTGTGCAAGGAGGGGTTTCGAGGCTTCACGGTTGGTAGCGGACTGTGTGGATGGTCTAGGGAGGAAAGAGAGGGAAAGCCCGGCACATGTTTCCGGATACCGAAAACGTCCGACGTATGACCGGCTATACTGCCGCTATAGTTATCTGTTGGGGCATCAAACGGACTCTGAATGCAATGAAACTTGGCAGGCGGCCTATCTACACTATAATAAGACCGCACGCCAACTTTCAACCCATTCCGAGAACATTTTCTGGCCACTTATAAAATACTATTTCGGACATGTCGCGGGCGCGTGCAAGTGTGTCTGTGCTCAGAACGGACAACGGAAGGAACTGGGGGAACCCGAACGGATGCAAGTTTTGAAAACATGATGATGCAATGCACATGATGACATGACAAGATGCAACACGCAAGCGAATGACATGGCAACGACGGCGAATAACTGGGGGACACCTGGCGCATCGGTCTCGGGGCGTTACATTGTATGAGTATCCACTGTCTATAGTGGACCATGCTGGTTTTAGGAAAATTTGTTCGTGCACTTCAGGTAGTATTCAAGCTACATACCAGAAATACTATTAGGTATACCTTGCTATGATTTTATTTGATTTATTTCTATTTACCTTATTCTATCCAAAGAAGAGGTAACATATGGTATCCTCTTGTTTTGTCTTTTAGGCAAGATATTGTGGAAAATTACAAGCAAGCAAGAAAGAAGGCAATTGATTACATGACTATGAACCAATCTAGGGTTGCTATCACTACAGATATGTGGACCATTAACCACCAAAAGAAGGGCTATATGGCCATTACAGATCATTTCATTGATGATTCTTGGAAGCTTCGAAGCGTTATCATGAGGTACTACTATGTGCTGCTGTATACCTTTTAATTTACTTTTTCTATTGCACCTATGAATACAATTGATACTAGTCTCTCGCTCCCACACTCTCTCTACATCCCCTTCTCTCCCACCACACCTCTCTCACACACATATGCACACACACACACAGACTCCCCCCCTCTTCCTCTCAAGACTCAAATTTAATTGGGTACAACATATTTTTTGCTCGGTGTTAACATTCGTTGGCTACAGTATATCCTAGAAGCTAAAAATATTAAAGAGAAACAATGTAATAAAATGAATAAAACAAAGAAATACATAACATAGATAAATTCAATGGAACCTTTGAGAGTAACAACAATGATCTCCGCACATCGTAAGATTAGTACAAAGTTTGATGGATTCCATCACCAAACTTTTTTGGAGATTAGGTGATGATGAAAGTATACCGAGACATGCCTGCATTCTCCATTGGTCGCCTACATAAGAAGATCCATCCACCTAATAGTACTTGACTCATACACAAACTTAATATCGTGGACTTACAACATCCAAATTTTAACATTTTCGTCAACAATTGGTGATTTTTTATAGAAAATTAATGTAGTTTCTCCTTTAAGATCACCCCATTCATCCCCATATCATTGTTGTTCCAACATCTAACATAGCCACGAGGGCCTCAGCCCACTTGATCTGCTCTTTAATGCACCCACTTTACAAGTGCTCCACCTCTCAAGAGCAATTGTACTGGTGTAAAGTAACGATCGTTAGCTCTTCTGTCCTGTTCCCGTGAATCCAAAAATAGTAGATTAGTCCAGCAGAAATAAAAAATATTATAATTAGTAAATTATTACAACAAAAAAGAATAAATAACAATAGGATCTTGAGAACGGAACCTCACCCTAAGTAAATTTTATAAATGCAGATCCTCTCCCACTCCTCACATTTGTTTACAAACGAATTCGGAATATGTAGTACCAACCCATAGTTTGATTCCAAAAGCACTGGATCGTCTTGCACTGTTGGCTAAGCTGTCTGCTTGCTCTCGAGAAACCGACTTTCATGAAATGACGGGATCCATAATTAAGAAGATATCATGCAGAAGAGATACTTTGGTAGAGCCAACATTAGTAGCATCAACTGGACATCGAACCTTTCTCCGTTGATCCTATGGTACAACCACTGATTATGAGTCGAGGGACTAGTCGAGACTAGTCTACGAGTCGCAACTTGAGTGTCGACTACAAATCTCGTGTAGACTACTTGGTCTAGTTGAGCAGTCGACAGACTAGTCTGGACTAGTCGAGCAATTTGAGTCGACCGACTCAAAATTTTGAGGGGTAAAGTCACCCAGCCTGGCCGGAGCTCATGCTTGGGCGGCAGCCATGGTCGTGACATGTAGGCACGCGCGGTCCTGAGACGAGAGAGAAGGAAGAGAGATAGAAGAGAGGAGGAGGCATGGAGGTGGTCGGCGGCTGGAGGCGCAGGTCGCGCATGCGTGCTCCCATGTGTGATGGTGCTGGCGGCGGCAATGGGATTGATCGGGAGCTAGGGCTCCAGTGACGGGAGCTAAGTAGGCTGGCCACTTGGGCCCAAATGGGCCGGCTGGGGGTGTTGTGTGGTGTTGGGCTGGGCCTGGCGAGCGTTGCCTAACACTTCTGTTTTTATTGCATACTGTACTGTTGATATATACTACATACTACTACTAGTTATTAACAATAGTTGAGTACTACAATACCATGCCGACTAGTCCAGCACTAGTCTAGACTAGTCACGATTAGTCTATGAGTCTCAACCTCGGAACGACTCGTCGACTCGTAAACCTTGGGTGCGACATATTGTTAACATTAAGCAAGGTTCATTAAGAACAATAGGTGTCAACAAAGAACTAACAATAAGTATATCTGGTATTCTTTAATGATGTTTGTCAAAGAATATCAAAATAGGTAAGATATTGATCTTACAATTTTCGTTCTCTACATTAAGGTTCCTGATGGTCTTCAAAGACTTTTAGACTGTTGGAAAAGGATTACCTACAAAACTGGTATACTCGTAATATTCAAGTTCTCACAAAGTTCCACAAGCACACCACCAAATTAAAGGGCCAAGTGTGCATCCAACAACATCCTCCACCACCACGATGTTGGGTGACAACGACTTCTCCCGACCAAATCCCTCGGAAGGAGATGTTGATGGCGTCGTTCTCGTGGTGCCGCTGCTAGCGTGATTCCTCTAAGACGTGTTCAGCATCGAGGCTTCCATGCAGCGCGGGAGTACCTGAGACGATGGTGCACCACGGATGGCTTCCAATATGGCAGGGATGGGAAGCGGACGACGCCAGATCCAAGTGTGCCCATGATCCGGCGACGACGTGGACGACGGGTTCCTTTTGGTGAGTACCTTGGTCTGTTGCGGTAGATTGGCCATGCCAGCAGGGTCCAAGCGGTGGCAGGTAGACACATCAACTTCATTCCCGAATATCCAGCAAGCTGCGTCATGGATCCTCGGGCCCTCTCCTCCAGTGTGACACACCTTGGGCAGGGGTGTGGTGCCTTGCGATGTTGGAGTGCACGCACATCCTACGAAGGCAATGTGGCAGCCTACTTTTGTGGTCGATAATGGTGATTGTTGCCAAATCATGTCGTGCGAGAGCTTTGGTAGAGGATTAGCTGCACATTGCCTATTGCCATATATTGTTATACGACTGCCACTTGCCATAAGATTTACCTGATGATTGTCAATTTCCTAAAATAGGTTCCCGTACTATCCCTAAAATCAGATCCATGACATGCGCGTTGTAGCCCTCATGTTATGTCATATCGAACTAATCCACGTATAATGCTTGGTTTCTAACTATGGCCAAACCCATGAAAAGAAAATTAAGACATTGCAGTTAATTTATATGCTACAATAAAGTAGGAGGCGTTGAAGGAGGAGGTGGCAAGTTCAGATTGGAAACGGCTCTGAATCCCACCCTACGCCTTACTTAATGAAAACATGGAGAGAAAATGCATTAATCAACAGAACGAGGGGGGATATGAAGCGACGATACCACCTACCAACTCCCCAACTAGGAGTAGAGAAACATATGAAAATAAAATTAAAAGAAGCATATCAAAATCTCAAATTCTAAATGGCACTTACCGAAAGTTCATCAGGCCAATCTCGAGTAAAGGGACACGGCGTCTATATATTGAATTCCACTGATCTTCTATCTTACCAATGTAGGCAAGAATAGCAACATCTGCAAAAATTTAATCAGAATGAGACACTGAGTTGTATGGAGTAATATGCAACAACAAAGTTAAAGATGATGCACCAGTGATGCTTTTATCCCATAGCGGGAATATGACCCCGAACTGTGGGCAACACGGTGGACAAACTGTCGATGCTATCCTGTGCACCGACATCCTAACCTCGGCCCTAGCATTTAGTGTGATGACAAACTCCATGGCTAGATACCCGAAATGTCCATCTGGTATATCCATGGGGTTAAACCTGATGCAAGTAAAGTCATATGTTATGCCGGTTTGTAGCATGGTGTTGAAGAAAAATGCTTGGTTGTTGTATGCGATCTCTTCCATTTTTGTTTCCTAATATCTTTTATGAATCATAACAATAATCAGAAAACAAAATTGTTTATCAAATGTGTATATTAAAAAAACATGATGTAACCGGTGATGAGTAATACCTTACATCCCGATCCAGTAGTATACATTGAAGGTAAATGTTCCTCATTGCATTCTCCTTCATTTGGGCCTTCCACGAGACCCTAGCATGAATGGTCCAACAATTCTGATATATATGCTCCATCTGGACGCTCTGAAAATCCAAGTTCCTGTGCATTGAATAGAATGAATGGATGAGGTAAATCATTGAGCGGTGATGGCAAACGGCCATACAACAGGCTGATTCATCTATCTTGCATGTTCATTAGAGGGATTATAGGTCTAGGGATGACAGGAATCAGCGGCGATGCCATCACCCTCTTAGAGGTCGTCAATCTGTACGAGATTACTATGGTCGTGGAGGAGATGACTGAGCCTATGTAGAAAGATGAAGACATATATGGTGGTGTGGGTCATTTTTATAAGCGTAGTGGATGGTGGGAAAACCAAATAACTTTCAAATTTTAGTTTTGGCAGTCTAGGTGCCCATGGGTGAAAAATCTCTCTCGTATGACCCCCACTCGTCGAGCGATCGCACTAGTCATTTGATCAATCTTTGGAAACCTAATGAATGTTGTTTATTTTTTTAGTAACCAAACAAATATTCGAATCTCCCTTTAATCAAAGCCAGTATCCCTCAACGAGCATGGTTCCTAAAAATAATAAACTATGTTTATTAGGTCGTCAAAGATTGATCAAATGACTATTGCGATCGCTTGACGAGTGGGGGTCGTACGAGAGAGATTTTTCACCCACAGGCGCCTAGACCGCCAAACCAATTTTCGAATGTTATTTGGTTATACCGCCACCTACTATGCTTATAAAAATGCCTCGCACTGCCATATATGTCTCCATCTTTCTACATATGCTCAGTCATCTCCTCCACAACCATGGTAATCTCATACAGATTAATGACCTCTAAGAGGGCGAGGGCATCGCCGCCGGTTCCTATCATCCCTCGACCTATAATCCCTCTAATGAACGAGCAAGATAGATGAATCAGCCTGTTGTACGATAGTTTGCCATCACCACTCAATGATTTACCTCATCCATTCATTCTATTCTATGCACAGGAACTTGGCTTTTCAGAGCGTCCAGATGGAGCATATCTATCAGAATTGTTGGACCATTCATGCTAGGGTCTTGTGGAAGGCCCAAATGAAGGAGAATGCAATGAGGAACATTTACCTTCAGTGTATACTACTAGATCAGGATGTAAAGTATTACTCATCACCACTTACATCATGTTTTTTTAATATACACATTTGATAAACATTTTTGTTTTCTAATTATTGTTATGATTCATAAAAAATATTAGGAAACAAAAATGGAAGCGATCGCATACAACAACCAAGCATTTCGCTTCAACACCATGCTACAAACCGGCATGACATATGACTTTACTCGCCTTGGGTTCAACCCCACAAAAATACTAGATGGACATTTCTGGTATCTAGCCATGGAGTTTGTCATCACACTAAATGCTAGGACCGAGGTTAGGATGTCGGCACACATGATAGCATCAATAATTTGTCCACCGTGCTTCCCATAGTTTGGGGCCATGTTGTCGCTACGGGTCAAAAGCATCACGGGTGTATCATCTTTAACTTTGTTCTTGCATATTACTCCATACAACTCAGTGTCTCATTCTAATTAATTTTTTGCAGATGTTGTTGCTATTCTTGCCTCGTTGGTAAGATACAACATCCGTGGGATTCAATATATAGACGACACGCCCCTTTCCTCGAGATTGGCCTCATTAACTTTCGGTAAGTTTGAGGATATGGCTAACTTCAAAAAAGTTAAAATAACAAGAAAGTTGATTCTTGATTGCAAAACTAGGTGGAACTCCACTTTCATGATGCTAGAAGCAGCTTGACCATACAGAGTTGTTTTCGAACGTGCAAATCAAGTTGAGAAACAATATGAGCATTTACCTAGTGCCAAAGAATGGGACTTTGCTACTGAGATGGTGGAGAGACTTGGATTATTCTACAAGGTAACCAACTTGTTCTCGGGAACTGATTATGTGACTTCTAATATTTACTTCCCTAAAATCTGTGAGATTAAAATGAAAATGAGACAGTGAGCCACTTCTAGCAATCCAGTTATAAAAAATAACTCTAAGGAAATGAGTACTTAATTTGATAAATATTGGAAGGATATTCAAGATCTAACGGGGAACGGCTACACTTCTTGATCCTCATTACAAGAGTTATATGTTGACAACTTGCTTTGCCATGCCGCATGGAATTGATCCATCTTCTTATGAGTGTGTGGAGTTGGTTGGTGTATTAGTTGCTAGACTGCATTCATCCTTAGAGGATTATGAAGTGGAACTAGATGAATATAAACCATGTGAAGAACTGATTTCTTCAGTGAAAGCTCCAGCCAGCATGAACATCTTCAATGACATTGTTGCCTTTTGCTATTCCCGTGACAATAGTTGCTTCAGAGTCGGCCTTTAGTACAAGTGGCAGAATACTTAGTGAGAATAGGAGCCACCTAACTCCTCATATGGTGGAAGTTTTGATATGCTCCCAAGATTGGCTTAGAAACAAACAAAAAGGTGAGAAAATAATGTACTTTGTTCAAATTTACAATTTATTTAACTATTGCTAATCACTATCTCGTCATGTGTACAAATTGTTTGTTCTGGATGCTCATAAAGGAGATGTTAGCTTTTGGACTTGCCTTCAAGACATTCAAGAGGGGATACAGGTTAGTACTCACCAACACATTTCCTTGCCAATTGAGTATTTGACTGTACTTTCTACAAGGAAAATCCTAAACATTGACTATATTCATGTTTCCAACTAGGACTTGGCCCTTTGAGATGTAGAGACATGGTCTCGTCGAGTTATATTCAAGACCGAAGACTTATTGCACTACTGGATTGATCAAGTTTTGAACTTGTTACAATGTCAAAACTTTATTGTGATGCTTAATTTGTGGCCTTATGTATGGTTAAATTACCTCCATACTTTATCGTGAGTTTGTGAACTTAAAATAAAGGACTATGCATTGTTGTTTATGTGTTGTTGTTGTTTTTATGTGTTGTTGTCTATGCGTAAGTGATGCTATTTGGGACATGTTGCTGTTTACGAATTACAATGTGTTGCTGTCTACAAGTGCTGCTATTTATAAGAATGTGTTGCTGCTTATGACGTGTTGTTGTTTATAAGCATATGATGTTGTTATGACGTGTTGCTGATTATAAATTGTGATGATGGTGTTGTTTGCTTCCCCGCCTTAGTTTGCCAAGCTAAAATTTGGCAGCCACAGTTTAGTTGGCATGTGTTTGGTTTTAGCCACACTTTATTGCCCCTATGGCCCACTTGTCATAGAGACAATTGTTTTGCCAACTTTTGCCAAAGTTTGGCATCCAATTTCTCAGCCACACTTGTGTGGCTTGCCATACTTGAGTGGCTAGCCACACTTTGGCTTGGCCACACTAGTCTCCAACCAAACAAACCCGATATGTTGTCGTTTATGACTATTTGTTGCTCAAGTTGATGTGTGCACATGTAGGTATTTTTACCCGTGGATACCCATTTACCCTATCGTGTGATGGGTATGGGGAAAATTTGTACCCGTTGACGGGTGTGGGTACGGGTGATGGGTAAGATCAAGGAGGATGGGTAAGGGTATGGGGTAGCTCCACCCATACCCAAACCCAGCAGGTGCCATCCCTAGTTTCAACGCAATTTGCCGGATAGTACGGCAATTTGGCCGGACAAATTTCTTCTCTGAATATTTGTTTGGCGTTTCGTCTAGCTAAACATTAAGGTTGTGTTGCTCGGAAGTAATTGACTTTGTTTGTTTTGGATCTTTTGAAGATGGGGGTAGGCTTTTCTGGCATTGTACTTTTAGGTAGGAATAGAATGTTGTGGTGATAATGAGTTGAGCAAATCCATCGCAGCCCCCTTTGATCCCCTCTTAATAGTGCGAGATCACTATAACTATAACTCAAGAAAAAACATGCATCTCTATGATTTTGCATGTCTTGAGTCATTATTGGGGGAGGGGGGGGGGGGTTCTCAACAGTGTACATTTACTTAGTACACGTTATTATTGTCCTATGAGTATATTCTCATCAGTATCAAGATATGATAAAAGGCATGGCTGTTGTCATCGATTGGCCTATGATCTACACAAGTTACTAGTCTCGACGGCGTAAATTTACTAACACAAATGTTACTAGTCCCCTATAAGTATATTGTCATCAATATCAAAATATGATTGAAGGCACGATTATTGTCATGGATCAGCGCAAAAATATGTCGACGTTATTGGAACCCACCTCCCCCCCCCCCTCTTCGATCCCTTGGTGGGAAATGCTCTATTACTAGCCACGCCATCATCATGTCATCATTCAAAACTGGAGTAGGCCCCACGAAGGATGCAATCAGTGGTCGCCCAACAACCGAACTCCTAATACTTCACTCGAATCGACAAAATGCAAGCTCCAATCTCCACCCGGTGACGAGTGATTGCGTGAAGTCGATCACCACCATCTCCCCCTCCTGTAGGTATCTCACATCAATGACGACCTCTTCATCAAATCAACTAATCCAACCAACACTTAATCAATAAAAAAATTCAAAACAGAGGCATAAGATTTGCCTCATCCATTAAATAAGAAGAGAGTTTAGAGTGTTACAGGTGACCCACATACACGGCATGACAATTACTCACGCAAAATAATTATCCCTAACTTTTTAGCACCCGCGGTAACCAAAAGCTTGGCCTCCTCTAGGATGATGTTAAGGAGAATGGGCGGCAGCGCACACTTGTGTCGAAACACCCGAGCATTTCGTTTGTTCCAAATAGTCCAAGACACAAGCATAGTGAGGGAGGCCATGGCTTGTTTGTTGGGGTTATGATTGTCGATTCTCTTATCCCACCATTCATTGACGGAGTCTGCAAGGTGCTAATTGGAGGTGTCCATGTGAGCAAGACCAAGCTTCTGAATGATTGATCTCCAAAGCCTAAGCGTGTAGTGGCACTTGAAGAAAAGATGTGCACCCGTTTCTTGTTCTCTTTTGCATAGCTGGCAAAGGCCACAGTTTGCCCAACCACGCTTTTCCAACCGTTATGCGGTCCAAATCCTATTTTGTAATGCCAACCAAGCAAAAACTTCACTTTTTGGAGGTGCCCATACTTTCCAAACCATGGGATCCATGGGGGATAGAGCCACGCCAAGAAATTGAGCTTTGTACATTGTGGACGCTGTGTAGATCCCATCATTGGAGTGCTTCCAAACAATATCATCTTCGATCTGCTCGTTAAGGTGGAAAACATGCACAAGCATCCATAAGGTGAAAAATTCCCGGATGTGGTCGATGGAGATTATCGTGTCATGCTTGATCTTGAGGATCCATGCATTCCCATTGAGGGCCTCACACACCCTCCATTTTTTTCTCCTCGAAGCATCAAAGATAAGCGGTGCAATATCCTTTGGCTTGCGACCAAGAAGCCAAGGGGAATCACAAAAAGGCGTTTTGGCACCATCCCCAATGATGATAGTAGTAGAGGCATAGAAGAACTCGCGGTCGTCGTCGGTGCAAGGGTTGTCAAGACCCACCCATGACTTGTGAGGTTCCTTCCATTCATACCAAAGTCATCGAAGACGTAGAGCACGAGCAAATTTGTCGGTGTTGAGCACTCCTAAACCCCCATGCTCCTTTAGTCGACAAACCGTTTCCCAATTTATCTTGCACTTGGCCCCGGTCGTCTTGTCCGTGTCGGACCAAAGGAAGGCCCTCTCAAGCTTGTTAAGGCTATCAAGAGTGCTTGACGGAACAATTAGTGGTGTGATGGAGAACACCGCTTGAGATGAAATGACCGACTTGACGAGGGCCATGCGGCCGATGGCGGTGATATCCTGACCTTCCCAAGTGACCAATTTGTCGGCTGTCTTGTCTTAAAGATATTAGAAATCCACCCTCTTGAGTTGCCACACAGAGAGCGGTAGACCAAGATATTTCATGGGGAAAGATGCCCGAGCTGCCGTCACGCTTTCAAGAATGTGCTCGAGATTAAGATGATTGCATCAGATAGGCACAACCGAGCTTTTCTGGAAGTTTGTGTGAAGACCCGTCACCTCTCCAAAGCATCTCATGATCGAGGTGATGTTGTCAATATCCCTCTTGACTGGGCTGATAGGGGGCCGGGCAATCCGTTAAGCATGATGTGCGAGGATTATGAGGATAGAAGCGCGGCAATCCAATCCCGAAATTTGGGGGGGAACCCCAGCCATTGTAGAAGGTCAAGGATATAACCCCACTTGACCGAGTCAAAAGCCTTTTTAATGTCAAGTTTGAAAAGAAGGGCGGGGGTCTTGCTCTTGTGAAGCCGCCTCGCAAAATTCCGAACGTACATGAAGTTGTCGTGAATGCTTATCCTTTTGATGAATGCACTTTGGGCGTTGGAGATGAGGTCGTCCATGTGGGGGGCTAACCGAAGCGATAAAATCTTAGCAATGATTTTGGCGATGGCATGGATGAGGCTAATTGGCCTATAGTCAGAAATGCCTTCCGCACCCTCCTTTTTGGGTAAGAGAACAACATTGGCGGAGTTGAGCCATTGCAGGTTGGAGGTGTGTGGGGAATCGAAGCGTTGGATAACCCTCATAATATCATGCTTGATAACTCCCCAACACTTTTTAAAAAAAAGTGCCTGTGAAGCCATCTGGACCGGGCGCCTTATCACAAGGCATATCCTTTATGGCCGCCCAAACCTCCTCCTCGGTGATTGTATCAGCAAGGTCATGCAAAGCATGGGGCTCGGTGCCAAGCTCCTCCCAGTTAAAATCCATGTTGCTCGAACCCCCTATACCCATGACCTCAGAGAAGTGGCCATGAATGATCTCCTCCTTTTCCTCGTGCTCGGTTACCCAACCATGCTCGTGCTTGATCCGATGGATGTGATTTTTCTGTCTTCGTGCATTTATGCGGCAGTGGAAGAATTTTGTGTTTGCATCACCCTCTTCCAAATTTGTAATCCTGGCGCTTTGGCTCTTCCTAGCCCTCTCAAGCACCGCCAAAATAATCACCCTCCGCTTGAGCCTAGAGCGGAGGTCTCGCTCCTCGGGGGAGAGGGGCCTCACCTCTTGAGCAATGTCAAGGCGGAGAATCACAAGAAGAGCCGCGTGAAACTAGACCTTTGCCCTGGAGAACAACCTCCTGCTCCACTCCATGAGACGAAGCGATGTTTTCTTTAGCTTATGATGAAGGACTTGATAAGGCTCTGTGTGGTCCACCCACTCGTCCCAAGCCTTTTGAACCACTTCGTTGAAGCCGCGCAAGGATACCCAGAAATTCTCAAATTTGAAAGACCATGGCCTCCTAGGACCCTTGTCATCCGCCAGTAGTAGGGGGCAATGATCGAAGAGCGAAGACGACAAGGCATGAAGCACATGTGTGTTGAATGTTGCATCCCAAACCACATTGCAAAAGAAGGAGTCTAGCTTGCAGAGGGTCGGATTCTCCCTCTCATTACTCTAGGTGAAGCGCCTATTTTGGAGGTGGATTTCCTTGAGCTCGCAAGATTGCAGCGTAGAACGAAACCGGTTGATCCTACTCAGATTCACATTTCTCTTGTTTTTGTCTCTAGCCCGGTAAATTTGATTGAAGTTCCCAAGAGCAAGCCATGGCACACCCGGCGAAGGCTTGTGGGCGACAAGCTCGGTGAAGAACGCATCTTTGCACGAGTGATCGGTGGGCCCGTAGACGGAGGTGAGAGAGAAGCACACGTCAGTCGCGTAAATCCGAACCATGGCCGAGAGGCAATAAGTAGAGGTTGTTACCCCGGAGACATCGACCACACTATCATCCCAAAGTAAGAGTATCCCTCCTCTAGTCCCGTTCGCTGGGTGCTGGGCGATTTTTTTAGTCTGTTGCCCCCAAGGAAGGCAGCCACAAACTTGTCCACATTGTCGAGCTTTGTCTCCTATAAGCAGGCGAGCTGACACAAGGAGGCAGTGATTGTAGCACTGACTGTTGCCCTTCTTGCAGGGCAATTTAGCCCGCGGACATTCCAGCTTAAAGTGTTGACGGGTTGTGACATCATGGAGAACTGAGACAAACACATTGAACGGCAAGGCGTTGATGAAACTGCCACATACAACCCAACCAACTACGCAATCTGGTGCCTCTGATACAACTCACGCAAAGGAAAGCAAAAACTAAAGAAGCCACCCTGGGCCTAATGGAAAGCTGGTCTAACATAGCAACTAGGAACTCCCAACAACGTAGTTGACAACTTGGGCTTCCGTCGGCTATGAGCCCAGGGCCCCGTCCTGGTCGGCCACAAGCTCCGTGGCACCCTCACCACCATGGTCGATCAAGGCGTCCTCGACGCTGTTGTCAGCAGCATCATGAAGATGGAAGAACTCCCTCATGGCCATAATCACTTCTGGAGCTAGCTGGTCCTTGAACTTGGCTGTGAACTTGTCCAGCGTGTCCACTGTGACATCTTCCTCGTCCCTGATGATCCCGAGACTGCGACACACGAGCTTTTCCGCCTCCTTGGCCGCTGGAGCAGCAGCCTTCTTGTCGCCGGAGCGCCTAATCCGTTGCAGCGAAAGGCCGCCTCTCATGGAGATTTTAACACCGGCAAGCGTCTTACGGTGAACTATGGGTGCCCTGGGCGGAGATGATGCAGGCGAGGCGAGGATGCCCATCTGCCGAGCCTCGAAGATGGGCGCCAGCGTTGCTCCGGCGCCCTGTAGGCTATGGCCACGCGACACAGAAGGCGTGCGGCGCAACGGGCCGTCAGCAACCAGTGGTGGAGTGGGGGAGGACTCGAAGCCAGGAGTTCTGGCAGGCGACAACAGGGGCCGAAGCAGCGTCACGGGTGAGCAGAGCTCGAGCAGGGATAGGCTGGGCTCGCTGAGGAGCATGGGAGAGCTCCTATCTTCAGCACACTTTGACCTCGAACTTACCGGCAGGACTGTTGTAGGAGAGAGCGGGGGGGGACACCTGGGGGTGATGCTCTCCGCTGATCGGCGCCTGGCAGAGCGGGGAGAGGCCGAGCGCAAGGGGCTGCGACCGCGAGCACCAGCCACCAGGGAAGGCAACAGCTCGAGGGCGCGCTCTGACTCGCCGCTGCCCGAGCCTGAACCACGCAGGCGAAAGGCAGCGTCATCTACAGGGGGCGTTGCCGCGCGCGAGGGCCGCTGCAGGGTTGTGATACGTCTCCAACATATCTATAATTTTTTATTACTCCATGCTATATTATCTACTATTTTGGACATTATTGGGCTTTATTATCCATTTTTATATTATTTTTAGGACTAACCTATTAACCGGAGGCCCAGCCCAGAATTGTTGTTTTTTGCCTATTTTAGGGTTTCGAAGAAAAAGGAATATCAAACGAAGTCCAAACGGAAAGAAACCTCCGGGAACGTGATTTTCTCAACAAACAAGACCCGGGAGACTTGGACCCTACGTCAAGACATAAAAGGGGAGGCCACAAGGTAGGGGCGCGCCTACCCCCCAAGGCGCGCCCTCCACCCTCGTGGGCCCCCTGTTGCTCCACCGACGTACTCCTTCCTCCTATATATACCTACGTACCCCCAAACGATCAGATGCGGAGCCAAAAACCTAATTCCACCACCGCAACTTTTTGTATCCACGAGGTCCCATCTTGGGGCCTATTCCGGAGCTTCGCCGGAGGGGGCATTGATCACGGAGGGCTTCTAGATCAACACCATAGCCCCTCCGATGAAGTGTGAGTAGTTTACCTTAGACCTTCGGGTCCATAGTTATTAGCTAGATGGATTCTTCTCTCTTTTTGGATCTCAATACAATGTTCTCCCCCACTCTTGTGGAGAACTATTCGATGTCCACTCTTGTGGAGAACTATTCGATGTAATCTTCTTTTTCGATGTGTTTGTTGAGACCGATGAATTGTGGGTTTATGATCAAGTCTATCTATGAACAATATTTGAATCTTCTCTGAATTCTTTTATGTATGATTGGTTATCTTTGCAAGTCTCTTTGAATTATCAGTTTGGTTTGGCCTACTAGATTGATCTTTCTTGCAATGGGAGAAGTGCTTAGCTTTGGGTTCAAACTTGCGGTGTCCTTTCCCAGTGACGGTAGGGGCAGCAAGGCACGTATTGTATTGTTGCCATCGAGGATAACAAGATGGGGTTTTCATCATATTGCATAAGTTTATCCCTCTACATCATGTCATCTTGCTTAAGGTGTTACTCTGTTTTTAACTTAATACTCTAGATGCATGCTGGATAGCGGTCGATGAGTGGAGTAATAGTAGTAGATGCAGGCAGGAGTCGGTCTACTTGTCTTGCACATGATGCCTATATACATGATCATACCTAGATATTCTCATAACTATGCTCAATTCTACCAATTGCTCAACAGTAATTTGTTCACCCACCGTAGAATACTTATGCTCTCGAGAGAAGCCACTAGTGAAACTTATGGCCCCCGGTCAATCTTTATCATATTAATCTCCTACTACTTAGTTATTTCCTTTGCTCTTTACTTTGCCTTTATTTTACTTTGCATCTTTATCACAAAAAATACCAAAAATATTATCTTATCATATCTATCAGATCTCACTCTCGTAAGTGGCCGTGTAGGGATTGACAACCCCTATTCGCGTTGGTTGCGAGGATTTATTTGTTTTGTGCAGATACGAGGGACTCGCGCGTAGCCTCCTACTGGATTGATACGTTGGTTCTCAAAAACTGAGGGAAATACTTACGCTACTTTGCTGCATCATCCCTTCCTCTTCGGGAAAAACCAACGCAGTGCTCAAGAGGTAGCAGGCTGTCAGCGCGCCGCCGCCCACCAGAACGGTCCCTGGTGCGCGCATCCCACTGGTGCTCTCACGTGTTGCGGGAGAGAGAGCGTCGCAGCATGGCGCCCCATCCCTCGCGCGAGCGGTCTCCAGGACGCCCATGGCGGCCATCTCGGTCACCTTCGTCGTCGTCACGCCTGTCTGGGCAACGTTCGGCTCGCCCCTGCTCAGCACGCCGGTCCCTAGGGGCGATGGTGCCGTCGATGACACGCCGGTACCAGGTGAACTCGTGGACATCTGGGGGTGGAGAGTTGTCGTCGTCGCCGGCTGCCTTGGAGTGGTCCTCGTGGAGATCAAGATGGATGAGGACGCGGTGACGAAGCCCTTGCCGTCCACGGCGACGGTGCCCACGAGCCAGAAGAGTGAGCCACTTCACCTTCGGGATAGCGCTAGGATCAGCCGTCCATGCCCAGAGCGCCAAATCCCTTGTGTCTTCTTTGCGTCGAGAGCGCGGCTCGATGTAGTCGAGTGAGCAGCCGCGACCGATGAGGAAGGTGGCGATGTACTCGTTCCACCCGTGCAGAGGAACACCCTCTGTCGGTGTCAAAACCGGCGGATCTCGAGTAGGGGGTCCCGAACTGTGTGTCTAGGCAGATGGTAACAGGAGACAAGGGACACAATGTTTTTACCCAGGTTCGGGCCCTCTCGATGGAGGTAAAACCCTACTCCTGCTTGATTAATATTGATGATATGGGTAGTACAAGAGTAGATCTACCACAAGATCAAAGAGGCTAAACCCTAGAAGCTAGCCTATGGTATGATTGTCGTTCGTCCTATGGATTAAAACCCTCCGGTTTATATAGACACCGGAGAGGGTTAGGGTTACACAGAGTCGGTTACAATGGGAGGAGATCTACATATCCGTATTGCCAAGCTTGCCTTCCACGCCAAGGAAAGTCCCATCCGGACACGGGACGAAGTCTTCAATCTTGTATCTTCATAGTCCAAGAGTCCGGCCAAAGGTTATAGTCCGGCTATCCTGACACCCCTTAATCCAGGACTCCCTCAGTAGCCCCTGAACCAGGCTTCAATGACGATGAGTCCGGCACGCAGATTGTCTTCGGCATTGCAAGGCGGGTTCCTCCTCCGTATACTTCATAGAAGATTTTGAACACAAGGATAGTGTCTGACTCTGCAAAATAAGTTCCACATACTGCCATAGAGAGAATAATATTTACACAAGTCTAATCTGCTGATGTATTCCATAGCGTGTCATCACGCCACAGCCAAGCCTTTATTTGAACTGTTTTTACTGTCCCACCTCAGCGTGTTTTGCGAGGCGGTTTCCTTGGCACGTCTTGTCGAAGCAGAGATCGTGTCCCCTTTATTTATGGGATTCTCATCAATACGGACGTGGGTAACCCAATCGTTCCCGTTGGTGTGTCTCCTCGATCAAAGGCGAGTCCCAAACGGTCACGGGGAGGGCTCTTGGTATTCAACCTCTTATAAAAAGACCAAGGCCTTACTCCTTTCTTTTGATCTCAATCGAATTCGCCCTTCGCCTCGAGTTCCAACACCCAAGGCCCCAGATTTCAGGCGCTTCGGACCTTCGACGATGTCCGGCTCCGACCTTCCAGGCCGATGGACGCCTTCTTCCGTCACGGAGGAAGACGTGCTAAAGCTGAGAGAGGCCAGGTTTTTGACCGGCGAAATCTTGCATAGGCTGTCTGCTCACGGGCAGGTTATTCCTACTCCCAAGCCTGGTGAGAGTGTGGTGTTCGTGTCTCACTTCCTCCGAGGGCTAGGCTTCGCGACGGATCCCTTCGTGAGGGGGCTCATGTTTTATTATGGGCTGGAATTTCACGACTTAGCCCCGGAGTCCATCCTTCACATCTCATCATTCATTGTCGTGTGCGAAGCCTTCCTCCGTATTACTCCTCACTTCGGACTGTGGCTTAAGACCTTTAAAGTAGAGCCGAAGATGATTGAGGGACAGCACACGGAGTGCGGAGGCGCTGTTATAAGCAAGAATGCTGACGCTCCATGGCCCGAGGGCTCTTTTCAAGAGGAGTTCAGCTTATGGCAACAAGAGTGGTTTTATATCACAGCTCCCAGGAGCACCAAGTGGGTGGCGCTGCCTGCTTTCCGCTCGGGTCCCCCGCCACGACTGGCGTCATGGGTCAATAAGGGGCTAGACTGGGGGTCGGCAAAGGACGTGCCCCTATTGCAGGGCCGCATCCGAGATCTCCTAGAAAGAGACATCAGTCTGGTCGTGGTGACACAGGTTATGTTAATTCGCCGAGTTCTGCCCTGCAAACGTCGCCCCCTCCGCCTGTGGGAGTTCAACCCGGAGGGACCACGAGTTCTCCAACATTTTCTTGGCATGACGCCTGTGGAGATGTACAAATTGTTCTTCGGACTACAAGTAGTGTGTCCGGATTCTACGCAGGACGCGGGTCTGAGTTGCAATCGTCCGAATACTCAAGTAAGTAGCCATGTTCCCGGACACACCATCCGTTCATTTATCACAACATCACCCTTAAAAGAGGTGTCTTTGAAACAGGAGTGGGTAGCGAAGGCGAAGTTAATCAGGTGTCCGGCCCCCCTTCCCAAGACCTCGCCGGATCCTGTGTTAACCAGGATGCTGGAGATCGTGCCTTCGGAAGGAAGCGAAGGGGGGGCAAAGAAGCTGCTGCATCCCCGAAGGAGGCTGTTTGGAAAGGAGGAATCAAAAATTCCTCTACTCAGGGGAGGAAGAAGACTGCCTCTGAAGACCCGGAGTCCATGGTCTCAAAGCGGGGGAAGAAATCTTCGCCAGAGGGTCCTGTGTCGGGGGATGCCTCGGCCGTACTATGCCCTCAAGGGGATCAGCCCTCCACCGAGCCGTAAGTAGAGAGGGGAGGTTTAAAATGAGAGAAATCCTTGTTTTATTTCTGAGGAAAATAACCGAAATTTTACCTTGTAGTTCGGATCTCAGCGCTTCTCAGCAGAGCTCATCTTCGGGGGATCTTCTTCCGGAGATGATGGAGAGCGGAACGCCTCCCCTGCCGTACCGCCTTACGAGGCGGGCGATCCTGAGGTATCGTCGCGGAGGGTTTCTCCGAATCCGGCAGGGCCGGAAGGCAGTCATATGGCCCCCCAAGGCCATCCGTGTCCGGTCTTTGAAAAAGGCCATCGAACGAGTCCGGCACCGCCTGGTGCTCGGTCGGATGAACTGAAGGATCTGTTAGGGCGAGCGTCTATCTCAGAGGAACACCGTACGTTGATGGGTACGGTAATTGAAAGGATTTCGTCCACTGAAAGCGGGTTGCACGAGGCCGTCAAGAGTTTACTTACATGTTTTGAGGTATGCGAGGTGATGTACCTTTTGATAGTTCCGCATATAAGATGCGCCCTGTGTAGATAGTAGCCCCTGAGACTCTGTGAGTTGTCGAAGACGACAGCACGCAGAGGATCATAGTCCCAAGTGTAATTTTGCCGCCTTCCTATGTAGGTGCGAAGTGTCCGGTGGCCAGCCGGACTGATGAATTTGCCGAGCTAACGCGGCAACTTGACGTGGCAGATGTTGACATCGCGCCTGTCAACAAGCGGCTTGACGAGGCAGAAGGTATGTAATTTCTTCGGAGACACCTAGTAAGAGGAGCTTGATGCCAGTATCTTACAGCGTGTGCGCTTGATGCAGATGGGGCCGCTGCCATGGAGAACCTTCGGGCGGAACTTGCCCGAGCCAAGGAGCAAGCCAGGAGAAGTGATGCGGCTGCCGTAAAGGCAATTGAAGAGCTGAAAGCCAAACAGGCTGCTCACTACCGAAGCAAGAAGGAAATGTCCGAAATGGCTGTGAAGTTAAAGAACGATGCTAAACGCTGCAAGCTTCTTGAAAAAGAAGATCAGGCGGAGCGAACAGACCTGGAGAAGGCAACTACAGCGGCCAAGGATGCTCGTTCTGCGATGAGAGCGATGGAGGAGCTGCGTTAGGCCGGAGATATCGCGGCTGGAAAGCCCTTTATGCTGTGGATGAAGTTCGGAGATCCTAAATACGCTCCGTTGGACCGGATGTGGAGTTCGGCGGACACATATCTGGATTTAGCTGTGAGTGCCGCTGATGCGGCCGAACATTTCCAAGATCAGAAAGATAGCGAAGTGGAGAAGCTCTTCTGGTCACAATTCAACAATCCGGGGCGTCTGCTTCCGTTGACCGATTGTTTGGCCGAATGGGCCGAACTGAATAGGTTGTCCGGACTCGCCATGAAGGATGTCGTTAATCATCTGTGGCTGGAAAGGCCAAAGCCGAACAGTTATTTTAGCTTGGTGTAGCAGTCCCTTGGTGCCGTGCCGCATATCAATGCGATGAAGAGGTCAGCATGCATAGAGGGTGCGCGGATGGCCTTTGCCCGTGTCAAGACATACTGGGCGAAGATGGAGGCCGCTACTGTTGCATCCCAAGATTCGGACGGAGGCCGAATACCTGCTGAGCACTATTTTCAGGAAGTTCTGCAAGGCGCTCGTTTAATAGAGACGCAGTGCTCGAAGGATATTATGTTCGAATAACGTGTATTCTTGTAAAACAATATTTTGATGAATTGTAGAAGCTTTTTATACTTGTGCCTGCAAGTATTATAATGCCTCATGTGCGGCCGTTGAGGTATATGTGTATATAATCTGAAAGATGGCAGTCGTCGGCTTCAGCCCCCATGCATATAATACAGGGGTGTTCGCAGAAGGCGCATTCTCACACTTGATCCAACGTCTTGGTCCATGAAGGAGGTGATAGCGCAGCAAACTAGGAAATCGTACTATAATGCTTTATCACTTTCACTTAGCCATAGGAGTTTGACAGGGGGGCTACTGTATAGCCCCTGGTGGCGCCGCACTCGCCCGAACTTGGGGCACGTGTGTGCATGGCCGGGAAACGGCCCTTCGTTAATGTGGAGGAATCCCGAAGACTCCGATAGGTCATCAAGTGGTTGACCAGTCTCACGCTATATCATGACGGTCAGTTTTCGGCTTTCTCTACTGAGGTGCTCGCCTGGCTGAACCGGGGCACAATCGCAGTAGTTCTCCTGGTGCCGCCTTAGCCGATAGAGCGGAACGTAAGGCAGCAAAACACAGGAGCCGGGAAAACCCAACATTTGACCAAAGACATGATTCGGAGCTGATGCATATAAGGCCAAACTCGCGACGCCGAACACTCCCTAAGGTATTCGGTCTTTATAAAAACGGGTTGAGCAGTGCCCATGATAATAAGCCCCTGGTGTCCAGGTACGTGCGAAATTGTGACGTGGCCACATGCCAAGACGCCAGCCTCCTCCTCGGTTATATTGTGAATCCGGGGGATGTGCATCAACAAGAGACAGTGAAAAAGGTTTACGCAGGGTCTTAATCTAAAGAGAATCCTTGGGACGGGTCCTTGCTGCACGTCTGCGCCTGTGTCTCCGTTGCGCCGTGTCCTGGACGGGTGTAGCACAGTGTTCATCTGTAAAAGAGAGGAACTTAGTTGAAAGAAGAATAGCTGTGCGAAATATATGTTGTACTAAGTAAACAAAGTATAATTCAAGATGGGGAAAATTGAGCCTTATTGTCGCTTATTTTACATATGCGGAGCCCCTTGTATAGGGGTGTACGGCTACAAAAACCTTTATCAATTATAAGTTTGCTCCGGACTCGCCTAGCCGTGTCCGTGGTCTTAATGACCTGTTAGATGCTTTTGTTGGTGAAGCTGTTTTAATGTGTGGCTGTCAAGGAAGTCGTATAGTCTTCTGCGCGCGAGGAACATTCAATGTTTCCCTTTAGTGAGATGATGCCTCGTGGGTCGGGCATCTTAAGCGTGAGAGATGCAAAATGCGGTATTGCGTTAAAGCGGGCAAAAGCTTCGCGTCCCAGTAGTGCTTGATAGCCACTTGAAAATGGGGCGATGTGGAAGGTTAGCTTTTCGCGGTGGAAGTTATCGGGGGAACCGAACATTACTTCTAGCAGGAGAGAACCCGTGCAATGGGCATCCGGGCCTGGCGTTACTCCTTTAAAGGAAGTGTTGCTATGGCGAATTTTTGTTGGGTCCATCCCCATTTTGCGGACTGTGTCCTGATATAGCAGGTTTAGACCACTGCCGCCGTCCATCAGGACTTGTGTAAAGTGGAATCCGTCGATTATCGGATCTAATACCAAGGCGGTCCAACCTGCGTTCCGGATACTTCCGGAGTAATCCTGATGGTCGAAGGTGATCGGTTTTAACAACCAGTGGCGAGACTCCTTTGTGATAGGCCGCATGGCGCATATCTCTATAGGCGCCACTTTGTTTTTCCCTTTTGTCACGTGAAGTAAGTTTACTGTTTCGACTTCTTGTGGGAAATTATTTTGTTTCCCGGTGCTCTGCTTGTGGGGTTCGTCATCGTCATCACTTGGTGTATTGATCCCCTTGTGTTCGGTGTTGAGTTTGCCGGATTGCTTGAAGACCCAACATTCTCTGTGGGTATGGTTTGCAGGCTTCCCGGGAGTGCTGTGGATTTGACATATTTTGTCCAAGATTTTGTTTAGGCTAGATAGCTCGCCCCTGTTATCCTTGAGGGGCAGCTTTTTCTGACCCTACCGAGAGCTTTTGAATCCGGTGTTAACTGCCGTGCTCTTTGGGTTGTTTCCCTTATTCCGGCGCTGGTCCTTGCTGCGACGCGGTTTCCCGTTACCGTCCCTGACTTCGGATGTACTTGGGTCGCTGGTGCTGCATCTTGCCAACCAGCTGTCCTCTCCCGCGCAAAAGCGGGTCATGAGGCTTGTTAATGCGGCCATTGTTCTTGGCTTTTCTTGGCCGAGGTGTCTGGCGAGCCATTCGTCTCGAACGCTGTGTTTCAAAGCTGCTAAGGCTTCGGCGTCCGGACAGTCGACTATCTGGTTCTTTTTAGTAAGAAATATGTCCCAGAGTTTCCGGGCTGACTCTCCGGGCTGTTGAGTTATATGACTTAAATCGTCTGCATCCGGAGGCCGGACATAGGTCCCTTGAAAATTTGCCCGAAAAGCATCCTCGAGCTCTTCCCAACTTCCAATGGTGTTTTCGGGAAGGCCTTTAAGCCAATGCCGGGCTGGCCCTTTGAGCTTGAGGGGTAAGTATTTTATGGCGTGGAGGTCGTCTCCTCTGGCCATATGGATATGGAGGATATAGTCCTCAATCCAGACTCCAGGGTCTGTCGTTCCGTCGTACGCCTCTATGTTTACGGGCTTGAATCCCGCTGGAAATTCATGGTCCAGCACCTCATCGGTGAAACATAGGGGGTGTGCGGCACCCCTGTATTTGGGTGTGCCGTAGTGTTCGGATGTTTGTTGTGTTGCATTGCTTACTAAAGCTTGCTTTCTTGGCCCGTAGATAGATCTGGCTGGGCCATCTTTTTGATGCGAATCCTTGAGTGGGTCGCGTGCTGGCTTGTGTGCGGCGCCTCTTGCCGCTCTATATTGGCCATGGGGTCGTTTATCCGACCGGGTGGCTTCCTTATTTGTTGATTGCGGAGGTTCTAAGGCCTCCTCATCAAATTCAGGCAGGAGCTTTCGCTTCGGGTAGCTTTTTGTGTGGCGACTGTCGCCGTATTTGTCTGCGGTGTTGAGTAATTTGCTCCACCTGATTCTGAGTGCATCTTCCGCAGTTTTGAGCTTCCGCTTCTGCTTTTTCAGGCTACGCGTAGTGGCGACGAGCCTTTTGTGGAGGTTCTTCTGCTCCAGGAACTTGTCCGGCGTGAGGTCGTCCGGACTGTTATCTTCGCCGGGGACGGGTTGTGCGGTTTGTTTATCCAAGTTGCCTTGTTCGGACGGTTGCTCGATGCCATGTTCATAGTTCGCCGGCTCACCCTGCTCTGTGGCTGGGTCTGTATGACCGATGTCTCTGTCGAGGCGGGGCTTGGAGCGGCGCTTACGCCGTCGCTTTGACTGCTTTTTGGAGGAACGACCCTTCGTTGCGTCCTCCCGTTCGTCCTCGTCGTTTCCTTTGGGTGTGTCCACCATGTATACATCGTAGGATGGGGTGGTTGTCCAGTGCCCTGGGGGCGTTGGTTCCTGTTTGCCTCCTACATCGTCGTCCATGCCGTCGATGTCTTCGGAGTCGAAGTCAAGCATGTCGGTTAAATCCTCGACAGTGGCTACGAAGTGGGTGGTGGGTGGGCGTCGAATTTCTTTGTTGTCCGCATCCCAATCATGTTGGCCATAATCTGGCCAGGGCTCTCCTGACAAAGAGAGAGACCTTAGTGAATTCAGAATGTCGCCGAAGGGCGAGTGCTGAAAGATATCTGCGGCGGTGAATTCCGGCGCCCAATCGGATTCGATTGGCAAGGGCGTGGAGGGTTCAGAGTCCGAAGCAGGGTCCGGCACCTTGGAGTCACGGGCTTCACAGAGGATAAAGCTGGTGTTTGGCTCGATCGCCGTTGAGACTGCAACCCCCGAGGCGGTGTCTAGCCACCCGCCCTCGATCGGCGCAGTTGGCTCCGAGCTAAGGGTCGGAGCTGTTGCGGGCGCGGCCTCCAGGGCACTGTTCGGCGGTAGAGCTAAGTCATGCCCATCGTGACAGTGCGGCGCGCTTGGTTGTGGCTCGGATCCATCGAGGATCAAGTCTCCGCGGATGTCAGTCGTGTAGTTCAAACTTCCTAATCTGACCTGACAGTCAGGGGCGTAGCTTTCAATCTGCTCCAGATGGCCAAGCAAATTAGCCCGCAGTGCAAAGCTGCCGAACACGAAGATCTGTCCGGGGAGAAAGGTCTCACCCTGGACCGCATCGTTGTTGATGATCGGAGGAGCCATCGGGCCTAAAGGTGACGACACAGAGGAACTCTCAATGAAAGCACCAATGTCGGTGTCAAAACCAGCGGATCTCGGGTAGGGGTCCCAAACTGTGCGTCTAGGCAGATGGTAACAGGAGACAAGGGACACAATGTTTTTACCCAGGTTCGGGCCCTCTCGATGGAGGTAAAACCCTACTCCTGCTTGATTAATATTGATGATATGGGTAGTACAAGAGTAGATCTACCACGAGATCAAAGAGGCTAAACCCTAGAAGCTAGCCTATGGTATGATTGTCGTTCGTCCTATGGATTAAAACCCTCCGGTTTATATAGACACCGGAGAGGGTTAGGGTTACACAGAGTCGGTTACAATGGGAGGAGATCTACATATCCGTATTGCCAAGCTTGCCTTCCACGCCAAGGAAAGTCCCATCCGAACACGGGATGAAGTCTTCAATCTTGTATCTTCATAGTCCAAGAGTCCGGCCAAAGGTTATAGTCCGGCTATCCGGACACCCCTTAATCTAGGACTCCCTCACCCTCCATGCACAGGCGGACGTGGTGGAGCATGTCTTCATTTTCGGCGTGCGCCTCAAGCCTCCACTCGTGCACGTAGATGCGGTAGCCGGCGCTGGGGAGGTTGCCGCGGGACACAGCGTCGGCGCAATGGTGTTGGTGCATGAACCGGATGAAGAACTGCTCCGGATAGTGCTTGACCACCTCGACGTCGGCCGGGCGCGCGCCGAGAGCCAAGGCCAGCTCCGTGGCGACCTGCCTGCACGGGACGTCCTGTCGCGCGCCCTCCAGCCATGCCACAGTGGCATTGGCGGAGAGCAAGGCAGACTCCGCCTGCATGTCGGGAGTTGCGGGGACGACGACGTAGTCCACCTCCGGCCTGACAGAGGCGTCTCCGAGGCGTGGCATGGCTGTCCGAGGAGCAGCAGCCTGCGGAAGCGGACGAGGAACCTCCCAGCCACGACCAGGACGCGGCACTGCCAGACCTGAAGCAGCGGTAGGGCGAGGCAAAGGTGGTGGTGGTACTACTGGGTCGTCAATGAAGCTGAGCGACTTCCACTGGTTCTTGCAACCACGCGACATGTGCCCATTAAGAAGGCAGCGAGAGCAGCGGATGGGCTCGCGGCAAGTCGAAGCTCTGTGTCCGCGGGCGATGCACCGACAACATCTGCCCAAGAGCCAACGGGGGATGGGAGGCGGCTTGAATGCCGGAGCGGCGAAAGCCGGGCGGCGCGGACCATTACGTGACACGACGAGCTGCCAGCCGCCGGTCTCCTCGCCAGTCGCCTCGACCTCGCGCCCCGCGCACGTCCTAGCTGCCGGCATTGAAGGCGCGGCCACAGCAGGACGGGAGGAGGCAGGCCAGCTACCCCGTCTCCCCGCGGTAGACCTGGCCATGGGCAGCCCGGCCCGGCCCGACGCTGCTCCCGGGCCGGGCTCGGGCCTAGATTTTGAGCCCGGTGGCCTGGCCGGGCCGGGCCCGGGCCCGTCATTTTTGCAGTTTTTTGAAGGGGCCCGGCCCGAGGCCCGAGACCCGGCGGGCTTTTGCATGTTCGGGCCGGGCTTGGGCCCAAAAACTAGGCCCGATGGCCCTGCTGGGCCGGGCTCGGGCTTGGCTAGGCCCGGCCCAAAGCCCGGCCCGGCCCGAGGTTTGGCCAGGTATACCCCGCGGTTAAGGTGAGGCTCGATTTGAAAATGCGAGGTGCCCGCGGCAGAAGCGGCGCGCACGGACCCAGCCAGGGTGCGGCCCGGAGGCACCACAGCAGGCTGCGAGTCGGGGACGAGCTCCACTTGGGTAGAACCACTGATGAGGCCATGACCGCGGGCGGCGGATCGAGATCTGAAAGCGCCGAGGTCGGGGGAGCCGGCAGAGCCCGCGGCGGCGCGGGCCGGGCCGGAGCACCAGCCGGGGCTCCGATGGGCGGCGGCGGCAGGGGCATGAACCAGGAGGCGTTGAAGCTACCGCAGCGCGACCCGGCCGTCGCCGCCGGCGCGGGCGCGCGAGGGGAAAGCGTGGGTGGGCACATGTGGAACTCCGCTGTAGTGGGCACTTTTTATCTTCAATAACATTTTGGAATAAGGGAAGAAAGATAAAATGTTCATGTGATCACACGACGGACAAAGCTTAGACGCGTGAACTAGATCGTACAACCATCCTATGACCAATTGGATGTCTCATGAGAACTGACCGTCGCTCGGGTGGCTAGCAACGCGGTGGCTAGCAACGCGGGTGCACTCACTGCCCACCAGCACTCAAGTCCTGGACTGGTGTTCTTCACAAAGGTTGATGTCACCAGCGAGGGTTCGAGTCTCTCATCCCCTATATAAGACACGGTGGAGTCCCCCCTCTGTTCACTTTCACTTTCTTTTTGGGAGTAAGGGTCAGCTCCCTCGATACCGCGATGCATATACTCATTAAAAAAATGAACACAAGGAAGGTGCCATCAAGCGCCAAAGTTTCATTCAACTCATAAGCAGAATACAGCATGAATTACAAAATCCTGCAGCTGAAAGGCGAGGAGATTGCAGAAAGGGGCAAGAACTGTTGCCATGAGTATAATAAGTACAGTAGAAAACAGGTTCTGTTCTTGAATTGAGAACCTGATGAGCACAACTATGGGCAATGCCATTAGTATTCCTAGAGATATGGTAGGTAGACAGCATGCATATGACCGGAGGTATCCTGCAGAAAATTGCTGATAGGCGCTCGACTTCTCCAAGTTATACTCATAATATAAATAAGAAATCCCAAATACACCACCGTGATATATCTTTGGCGCTAGGTGCAACATGGATCGTCGTCAAGAGGATCTGAGCAAAGCAAGGTCCAGGCAATAAGCTTGTATTTCAGAATGTACATATAATCGAGTGACGTCCCCCTCTCTCATAAAGCTTACACAAGTACTCCAGATCCCTATGGTCTTATGGAACATAAGGATGGTCTATGAGGAATTAAGGGTCTCACACCACATAACTGTGTTCGGAACATAGCGAAAGCATAATTTGGTGGTCATTATATGCACATGACACGGTAAACAGAACATCAAATGACAAGGAAAAAAGGGCAAATGAAGACTCTGAACTCTCTAGCACTTGAAGCCCCTGCAAACCATTAGCCAGAGGATGAGGATCAAAAATGCGATGCCACCACAGACCATCAGCTTAAACCTCAGGTTCTGAAGCCACATCTTGCGCCTGAGCTCTCTGCCATGCCTATGGAAGCTGTCGGCCTGAAGTAAATTTAACAATGCAATCCTCAGTCAAAGTTGCTTACACATATAGGATTTTAAACAAGAGGATACATGTACACAAGGCTTGTTATATCCATACCTGCGACTGTAAGGTTTCGGTCTTGCCCACCAAAAGTTCAATCTTCTCGCCACGATCTAATATCTAAGGAATGTCCAGCACAGTCAAAGTAAAGTCAATGACATGAAATATATGAAGCATGAAAAAGAACTGTTGAATTGATGATTTCAGTTAGATGATATGAAGTTGTGGCTATTTTCCGCTTTGCATTGCTTGATCTCTTGCAAAACGGTAACTGAACAGGGCACTAGACTTGGATCTTTGCACATCCACCCATAATAATATATGCCCCAGGACATTGCAGTTTGCTTGCCTTACGGGCAGAGTGAAGATATATATGAAATAAATATTAAGAAACCTCAAAGAAAGGCATAAAATCAATGGATAGATTAAAGAACACAGCGTAACTTTGTCAGAGGAACATCGATTGTATATAATCCCTTGCCAGGAAACGGTATATCTTCAAATAAAATAGAGGACAAGATCCAATAATTACTGTTCATATTGTACTAAATCTCATCACCACCTATCACTGCCTATTTTAAGAGTACTTATTTTCATTTGAAAGTGCATCAACTCCAGCTCACAGTAATATTAATGAAGTATTACTGTAAGACATAGTTTCTGCACAAAAGCGCATGTTACTTTTATGAGACCCATGTACTTAAAAATGCTAAAATATAAAAACAGCACGTTTATATCACACCCTTGTACAGCAAACTGTACATAAAAGAACATGTGATAGTCCCTAGTTAGCTTTATATTCCACTTAAACAGTACAGATTAAAATTCCAGTGTACAGTGTAATAGATTTAGAAATTTGAGATAACTGAGACTAAATTTCCCAACAGGGAAGTGTGTGCAACAGACCATCGCTCCGGATAGAACATGTTGGTTTAAATGCATACCTTCTCGATGTTGTCCATCATGATCCCTTTAACCTCTGAAAGATGTGATTTCACCTTAGAGAGCTTGCTAATTTCCTCTGGATGATTAATACAATACTGCATGTGATCCTTCAACCTTGGCCTGAACTCAGGACAGAGAGAAAATAATAAGAAGCACTTCCATGGTAATGAGAACACCAAAGTATATATAACCCAACAAGCAAACAATTCCATACCCGAATTCCCGGTCAAGATTGTAGGCGATGCTAAACCGGTCCTCAAACAGGAAATCGTCCTCATCCGCATCATCAGCAAGCGGGTGTTGTCCCTCCTCATCGATACTGGACCCATACCTCTGCATGAAGTCTTCCCTAACCCTCTCTAGGAACACAAACGGCACGCTCCTTCCCAACGCCTCTTCGGCCACCACAAGAAACACTACACACATCCGAAGTCAACTCAACAGGTTCGAGCGACACTGACACCGCACATGCTTTTCACAAGCAGGCTTGCAGATGCAGTGAACAAAAGAGGGATTCGTGAGCATACCAAAACCACGGTCAACGAGGAAGTTGAAGGTGTGGCCATCGCAGGAGTAGGTGGACCTGGTGCTGTTGGAGGGCAGCTTCTGGAGGCACTGCACGGCGATGGTGCTGAAGTTGCCGGAGAAGGCCGTGTGCTCGGCCAGCACCACGGAGCCCTTGGCCACGAAGCTGTATATCAGCGTTTGCTTGCTACCACCGTTCATGGCTCCTCCTCCCTCTTCTACCTCCCGAAATTAGCCACCGCAGAAGCCCTAATTCCCAACAGCACTAATCAGCACAAAGATTGGCACGAAACAGGAATCGTATAATTTGGTACCGCGTGGCACCCAGAAACTAACCTCGATTGACCCAGATTGATGGGGAATACTAACACAGGATTTATGAATCGGATCAGATCTCGGGGTGGAGGATCAAACTCGAAGTGAAGGCGGACAGGGAGCTTCGAGGCGGGGTAGGGGAGTACCTTGTAGAGGCTCGTCTAGCGCAGGGGTTGGCCGTCCTCCTCCTCCTCCCCCTCGCAGTGAACGTGAATCGACCGGAAGAGGGCGCAGCGGTTGCGGGTCTATTCCGTCTTGTTGCGTTGCCTTAGTTGAGAGTTAAGTTACTTGTTTGCCCTTCCCGTGGAGACAAGGGCAACGACACGTTTCTTTTTTTTTTTTGAAAAGGACGGCAACGACAAGGTTGTGGCAGGGTGACATAGAGCATCTCTTGCACATCCACTAAAATTCAAAACCTTAAATTTAGTTTGCTGTACGTGCTAAATTGATTTTACGGATTGGAACCTCTTCAGCCGGAACAGAAGCAAAAAGAATTTGTTCGGTTGAAACTTCTTCAACGGTACTGCATAATTCAAAAAAAAATCACACAAGAATCTGTTTGAGATCATCACAAACGAAGACGAGTTCATCACATACCAAAAGGATTCTTACATTATCGAACGGATTACATAGTAATAATCTTTTCCTAATTCTAATCTCTCCCTACATATATATATATATATATATATATATATATATATATATATATATCTTTCCTCTTTTCTTCTTAATTAATAATAAAGCGGTTATTGTTTCTGATCGTCCATCATTAGTATTTTTCCAGAAAAGCCCTTAAAGTTTATAGGAATAAACTCGCAGTCCGATCAAGTCAACGCGAATAGCCACGAGCGATAGAAAAATAAAACTCCCAATCGCATCTCCACCTCCAGCGCGCCGCCACCCTCTGTCGCGAGGCGCCGGCCCCAGCCCCGCCGCAGCGCGCCGCCCCCGCCTACCCTGCCGGCACTCCTTACCCAATTGCCCCCCACGCCTGTGGCGTTCTACCGCCAGCGACACCCCATGCTGCAGCCGTTGCCGGCACGCATACCCGCGGGCCTCCGTCTCCCCTGCTGCCGCCGCTGCCCCGCTCGTCCAGCGGGCCGGCCCCGTCCATGGTGCGCAGGGGCTACCCACGCCCTCCCACGCTCGCGCGCGCCTCCTTCTGCCCTTCCGCCACGGATGACGCCGCGTCCTGCAGCTCCACGGATACGTCCTCCACCCTGCCGACTTCTCTGAGCCTGATGCGATCCCGATGGTGGCCGCGCCCTGCGAGAGCCCGCTGCTGCTCGGCCCGACGTCCTGCCGTGGCGAGCGCTTGACATTATTGTGTAGGCCCTAGTATAATAGGCATGACTCTAGGACACATCCCCCGCTCTCATTCCATGACCTCTATTTAAACAAACCGTCCCTACACGTGTCACCGCCTATCCTCCTTCTGGCCTTCCCCGATCATGGCTGAGTTATCCATCTAGTCACATCACGTCTAGACATTATCAATGCCAAGGGGATGAGCTTGACCGCCTCACGACATATTTGTCGTTTAACCCTGCCAGGGAAAGGGGATGTTTAAACTAATCTCTTGTGCGGGAGATGATGGCCGCCATCCGTGGGTCCCTCTCCGCACATATTTCATACACCATGCCTCATACTTTCGGTCGCTCTGCACATGTCCCATCATGCCTGCTTCACATCACACATGCTTGCAACTAATATATTATTACACAAAACACATTAAATGGCTATAAATAATGGAGTTGACAAAATATCGCTATCCTAGTCATATTCATACACTAAAATGGCAGACCAATAACTCATTCATAGGAAATTGATCCCCAACAACAGAAATTTCATGATTCTTACATAATTCTGATTTTTGGACCCTTAAATCAACCACAAAAAAGTGCTTACCAGGAAAAAAAATTTAAAATAGTGCTTACCAGACATACAAACTTTAGCGTTTCTTATTGAAGTGGCGCTAGATTGGTAGCATTTGTTGGCCTTTGGCAAATCAAACACATTGGAAGTTCAACTCATTTTTATTGAAACCATTGCCATTGTGATTTTGAAAACTCGACAACATGGAAGGTTCCAACCATGCGTTGCTACACCTTAGAAAATGTAGCTTTGCAAATAATATTTACAAAACAGTGATGAATTAACATTTGAAGCTCTCTCCTTGTACTCGACAAGAGAAACACTAAGCACCATTGGTAAAATATGAATCAACGCATGTGTCAGATCCGTCTCAAGTTTCACCTTTTCCTGCTCTTCCAGTGAGCAAAAAGGCATGTGCATTTGCCTCAGAGTAACAAAATTACAACCTTTAAATCGAGCTAAGACCTATAATGATTATTAATAATGTAGTCCCACCTAATTCTCCTGTACATATCATGTTAACTAAATAACGGTACACATATGCAAATATATAATATAAAATTTTAACCAACAAATAATGATATAGTCTTACATTTAGCGAAATGTTAAAAAATAGCATAAATCATAGCTGATAACAATATAATAAATTCTTGTGAATGATACTTTGGCAGTACATGGGAACCTGAGATCGTATTTACCCGTGACACAATAAAATCCCTCAGAAGAATATTTCTGAAAAAAATTACATACTATGCACATTCATATGGAAAAGGATCACTCAACATCACCAGCTAGCTAGTAAAAATGCATGAGGAGAAAAATCTAAAAATAAGTAAATTATTTGAAAGAACTTTTCCCCGTTCTTTAACAATAAGAACAATCATGGTGACATATTAGAGCTTATTTAGGACATCTATTTTTTTTAATGAAGAAAGTGGTACATGTTTCAGCAAACTTGTTGAATTATGCATACCATTATGTGTGTCATCTCGACCTACAATGCTTGGCGAGGATAAGCAGGCCTACCACAAAGTCTGCGGCGGTGGCCGTGAGAGCGACGATCGGGTTGCCCATGGTGCGGCCCTAAGCTACAGAACACGCCCACGACTTTGCCGCCTCCACCGGAGAGGGTGCGGCAGTAGCCGCTTGTAGGGTATAGACGTGCTCGTCGCACGGGATCACCTGGGGAAGTATTGGTCCAAGGAGGTGTGTGCCCCATCCACCGCCTGAAGGAATGTACATAAAAAGATTTAATTTTCTAGGACTGAGCTTTCACGACAAAACATTGTGAAGTGAGCAGGAGCACTAAACAGGGTGATCATCCCACCTTGATGCAACAACTTGGGGCAGATTGGTAGCACTTTGGTACGCACCATTGACTACCAACCTATGGGAGTCAATCTCGTGCCATCCAACTTGAATGATCAAGGCACAAGAGGAAAGAACAGACGTCTATCATGCAACGAACACACCAAACAAAATTAAATCTCTTCATCAGTGTTTTTACCTTGTCATGTCCGCCAGGACGGTTTAGGTTGGGCTTTCACTTTCACGCGAGGCAGCATGGCCCTCCCTGCAGATCTCGATGCGCCGTTCTATTCTTCAGGAGCCGTGTCCGATCCAAAATTTTAGCAGCCATCGCCGCCTTCTTTTTGTTCGTGAGGGAGATTTGGCAATCGACATGATGGGCAGGCCGGGTCACTTGGCCAGAGGCTAGTGTTGGTTCTGGAACCACGGCCGATGGTGGAAGCATGAGTGTCGCGGGGCTCCTCTCTTGCTCTGCTTTGATGCTCAGACTCGACGTAGACAGATCGACCTATCGGCGATGTGGCCGATACAGCCGTTAAGAGAAGTAGGCCGACAGGCTATGTGTCGCCTGACAAAGAGCAGGAAGACGATGGCCTTGACGCCACCACGCACGCCTCCCAGAACCACCTCAGTGTCGTTCTCCCAACACGGAGACAGCGGATTCCAGCGATTTTTGTCGAGGCCTCGAGGGCATCCATCGTCGACACCGGCGCCTCGCTCGTCCTATTCGCTCGTTAGGCAGTTGCATGAAGAGCGAGCTTGATCATCCAGTGCCCCTCGTCCTCCCTCTCCTTCAGATTCACCGTGAACTCGATTCGCTGATTGGCGATTAGTGCGAGGGTTTTCGGCGGCGAGGCGGGCAGCGTGGTTTGTCAGGCCATAGGCTGATTGCCGCGACTTCATGCTTGGCCCAGCCAACATTGCAGGGTCCATCAAAGCCACTTTGAACACGTACGTGCAAACTGTTGGTCAGGAATCCTCCTGTTGGTCTCGTATATATATGGAAACGCAAGACATCCGATCTGATTGAGATTTTGATCTGGAGTCCCTTATTATCACACCTGTTGTGTCTCTTTTTGTTTCCAATGGAGGTGCCAGTTTCCAAAAACTGTTATTTGAAGATGTTTTTTTCCTAGTTCGTGAAACGTTTTTTTGGTTTTTCGATTCCTTTGCACGTACTTGAAACAGAAACCAAGACCGAACAGAAACCAAGATCGAGGGGATAAACACGTTTTTTTTTTATTTTTACCAACTACGAAGGTACAAAAAAGGAAGATGACGGTGAACCCACGGAGTCAATCCATGTTTTATTATTGGGCACTTATAGGCGCCGGTGCGCCGGCCCAAATTTGGGCCGGTCGCCCCGCGACCGTAGGATACAGCGCATTTAAACCGTTCAGATGAATCGCTAAACGCCCTGAATAAAAGTCAAACACGCTGGATCTGTCTCGCCGACTAGCTGGACTCCTCCTCTGCATCCCATGTATTCCGGCCACCCACGCCACTCGACTTCGCCGGCGCTCGTGCCGCCGCGCGCGCCTGTTCCCAGCACTCACCATCTTCGGCCGCAAGATTGCAGCACCAGCGCCGGTGGGTTCCCAACTTCGACTGCAGCTCTCCAATGGCCGGTGCCAGCACGGGATGACCGTGGTTGCAACATCCCATGGTCACCGCCTCCAGCGTCGCCGTCATCGGCCTGCATTATCATGTCTCAACAAATCACAAAGTCAGCAACAAAAATTCCAAAAAAGCCAGCAGCAGCAAAAAAAATCTTCTGTTCCAGCAAAATAAATCACTGAATCCAGCAAAAAATGAGTCGCTGCCCGCTGGTCGTAGCAAAAAATCTCTCTGGTTCCAGCAAAAACAAATGCCGGTTCCAGCAAAACTTACAAAGGGATCCAGCAAAAAAACGTTGCCGTCGTAGCACGCTGCCTTGCCGGTTGTAGCACGCCGTGCCGCCGGTTCCAGCATTCCGCGCCGCCGGGTACAGCTTCTGGAGGCGCCGGATGCAGCTTTCCCACCGCCGGTTGTAGCTTTCTAAGCCGCCATCGCAGTCGTCACCTCGCCGGTTGCAGCTTCTACGGGCGCCGGTTGTAGCTTCCGCATGCAGCGGTTGAAGCTTTCCAAGCCGCCGGTCGTAGACTCGTAGCCCGTCAGACTTGCCGGTGGCAGCTTTTGCAAGGGCCACTCGTAGCTTTTGCAGGAGCCGGATGTAGCTTCTGCCGTCGACGGATGTAGCACTGGGGCACCATCATCGCAGCTTCCGGCCACCGCCGTTGCAGCTCGCGGAGTCACCGGATGTAGCTTCTGACGTCAATGGTTCCAGCACCGGCGGACGCTGGTCCCAGCACCGTCACGCGCTGGTCGCAACACCACCACCCGCGGGTCGCCGAATCCACCCATGGGCAGGGGATCTCGGCGCTCCCACAGCTCGTGATTTCCGGCGACATGCGGTGGCGCCTTCTCCACCGCACGCGCACCGCGTCACCGCTCTCTCCGCGCGGCACCTGACCGGCATCGGCGACCACCAGCAGCGGGAGAAACAGCCGTGCGGCGGCGCCACCGTCACCCCTGGATCGAAGTAGCAGGTCGGCGGCGGGGCTAGGTTGGGTAGGGAGAAGCTCCGGTGAAAGCAACGAAGCAGAGAGAATGAGCGTTTGGGGCAGAAATTTCTCTGGTGAGAGAAACAGAATGAGCGGTGGGGAATAGATGCGAAAGGATAAGGTTGGGAACAGACGTAAGAGGATAAGGTTAAATGAGATTTTTTTTTAAGAAGAGCGGTGCTGGCTGCATCGTACGATCCCATCGCACGTTTCTGGTGTGACCGGCGCAAGAGCTTGGCCGGCCTGCCGGCGTAAAATGTTTCCCTTTATTATTAGGGAGAGATATATTTTTCCTCTTTTCCTAATCCTAATCCTAATCCTAATCCTAATCCTATCCTATCCTATCCTAATCCTAATCCTAATCCTAATCCTAATCCTAATCCTAATCCTATCCTAATAATAATAAAACAGTTATTGTTTCTGATAGTCCGTCATTAGTACTTTTGCAGAAAAGCCCCTGAAGTTTATACAAATAAACTCGCAGTCCGATCAAGTCAACGCGAACACAGCCACGAGTGATAGAAAAATAAAACTCCCAATCGCATCTCCACCTCCAGCGCGCAGCCACCCTCTGCCGCGAGGCGCCGGCCCCAGCCCCGCCGCAGCGCGCCGCCCCCGCCTACCCTGCCGGCACTCCTAACCCAATTGCCCCCCACGCCTGTGGCGTTCTACCGCCAGCGACACCCCACGCTGCGGCCGTTGCCGGCACGCATACCCGCGGGCCTCCGTCTCTCCTGCTGCCGCCGCTGCCCCGCTCGTCCAGCGGGCCGGCCCCGTCCATGGTGCGCAGGGGCTACCCACGCCCTCCCACGCCCGCGCGCGCCTCCTTCTGCCCTTCCGCCGCGGATGACGCCGCGTCCTGCAGCTCCACGGATACGTCCTCCACCCTGCCGACTTCTCTGAGCCTGATGCGATCCCGATGGTGGCCGCGCCCTGCGAGAGCCCGCTGCTGCTCGGCCCGACGTCCTGCCGTGGCGAGCGCTTGTCGTCGGAGCTCTGGTCGTCGGTTCCACATGGGGGGCGCCTATCCCACTGTGCACTGATCACTTAATTTGGCTCTCTCGAGGTGCCCGGCTCCGGCTGCGAAGATGATGGCGGCGCCTAGGCCACAGCAGCCACATGGGATGAAACTAGCAGAGATGAAGAAGGCGGCGGTCGTTGGGAGGAGAAAGGTTGCCGGGAAGCTGGAGGACATGCACCAGCTGCGGCTGCTCATTTATCTATCTGAATTTTCTGCAATTCAGATCCACCAAGGAAGAGATGGACGAGGCCGTGTTGCTCCTTGCATCTATCCGAATTACTATATGAAAATGAGAGTTACTGGTGATATTGACCAGATTGGAAATTGGGAGCTTTTCATATAGCAATTCAGATAGATGTTCTTGCTAACTATATATGAATTGCTATAAGTGGGGTGGGGGTGAAGATGTTCTTGCTGTCTATATATGAAATGAAAAACCTGATGAAGATCCTTCCGAGGTAAGGTTCTTTTTGACTGTCCGTTCTTTGAACTATTTTTCCGTCTCCTTATATTCATGTCTTAGTTCTATTTTTTATGTAGGCGTCTCAGATGTACCTCTTCTCGCACTGAACAGGGCCATCAATGGAGCAGTCAAAGAAGCAACACTGCAGTAGCAAAAACAAATCATACGTGGCACTCTCCCAGTATGCGTGCCCAGTATATTTCAAAATGGTAGTAGCTTCTTGTTCTTCAGAAAGTAAATGTAAACATCTGTTGTAAGATTCCAGTACATGTAAGATTTTTATATGAGATAGTAGCTGTGTTATATTTACAAAACAAGGTTCTGTACTCCTAAGTCTAATGATTTGTGCCTCACGTCTGAATTCAGGTAAAGGCAACCGCTGCTAGCTTCTCTGCCACAGGTGCGAAACCAAACGTAATCCTTTGCCGAAAACAATTGTACTAAGCAGTAACACAATCACCTTTAGGTAGGGGTGAAGGCAGCAGTCAATGGGTCATCTCCATACTCCAGGTTCAGCACTAATTACTGTTTGATTAGTGTGGTATTGCCGAAAACAATAGTACCAAGCACTAACACAATCGCCTGAGTATATTACATGGGTATAGCACTGATTACTATTTGACTAGCATCAGGTTTTGAATGTAAGACATTCAAAGTCGGGCTGTGAACTCATTGGGGTCGTTTCTTATCATCAATGGGGACTGCATGTTTTGAACAGACCATTTTTATCCCATATCCAATAGTTCTGATGGCAAATAGACACTGCTTTACTTTAACTTTTTTGTATGGAGGTGTCCTTTTAGTAAGTTAGGAAATTGAAAGTGGTATGTTGCTGTTGCATTTCTAACACTAAAAGTTGTACTTGATAATGATACCAGGTGGCATCTTGAGTATGTGTTATTTTCTTGAAATAATCACCATTGTTTTGTCACTTGGTCTTTATCTTAAAAGATGGAGTACATATTGGCATACACTAGAACATAGTAACAGGCTTGACGATCAAAACATCTGTATTAGCTAAAACCAGATGGACAGTGAGTTTATATAAAAAAGAATTGTATCCCCATCTGCTTCTCCTGTTCATTGTATCCACAGATTCGGTAAATCAGCGTATTGTCTGCTTCTCATGTCCAGACTTGGTAGTTCACATCATACTTGCCAGCTGTGTATAACTGACTGCTATTTGATAGCCCCGTTTACATGATAGATGAGGCAAGGGCCAAGGAGAGGGGAATTGAGGACCAGAAAGCATAGGAACAGATTTTGCCGCATCAGCCGAGACGATAACCAATGGATAAAAACAGAAAAGAGGGAAAAGAAGCGGAGGATAAAGAGTTGACCAATGATCCGATCCGTCTTCACTTCAAGGGTAACCTTGTACTTAATCCTAAGATCATAGGTTGATGTTTGGATTGAGAATTACTGTCCGGTTAAGGCAACTGCTAATTAGAATCTGAATACAAAGGTTTTAAAATCAAAACTAGGTATAAACAGTTTAGAATTTGATATAGCAGTAAAAGCAAAGTTGTAGAGCATCTGAAGGAGGCAGTAGTCTGTACTCCCTCCGTCCCACAATGTAAGAATATTTTACAAGCAAGGCAGTAGACAGTACTACTGAATGTTGATTCCTCTTTATATAAGTGTAAGTGCATGATTGGTTTTGAGAAATAGTTTTATGCGTTATTTTGATATTCGCGTCTCTCCTGATCTGCTTGTAGTAGAAACAAATTAGTTGGTGTGGGTTCCCTATATTTTAGTGCTAACTACTATCTATATCTCGTGGTAACAACATATGTTAGTCAGCTGGGTGCCCATATATTATCCATAACTACTGGAGCTTTTACACTGAATTATTGTGATGAGCATGAAATGGCAGTCCATTAAATTGATTGTATGATAGTGTTCTCGCACATATTTTTCTATGTTGTCTCCTCCCCAACCCCCGTTTGGGTATTGCTAAATGTTGGCGAAAATTGTTTCCTTCGTGTTCCGTCTATCGATCATTATCCACCTGAGACGAGAGGGACACGAACTGCCTTAATCTGCAGCATGAGACCGCTCGATTTTCCAGAGAATCGTTGGAATTAGAACAAGCTCATAACAGGATAACGTGGAATACACACACGCACGCGCGTCGCACATGCCCGTGCACACACACATGGTGGGAGGGATGGAACGGGTGCACGATATTGTGAAATACGGAGTAGTTCTTTTCATCGTTGTGAAATATTATTATGCTTTAATCAATGTGTATATATACAATAATTTTTCAATCCATGGCTGCTGCCAAACGCCCCGTCCAAATAAAACGCAATCAATCTGCACATATCGCCCGATGCAACTAAAAAGAAAGATCGCCAGATGTGCAACTGAGGGTGGTGGAAATCTTGGACTGGGGAGGAGGAGATAATTTGATGAAGGAGAAAAACAAGAAGAAAAGGAAGAAAATAAATAATAAAGAAGAATAATAAAATGTCCATGAGAAATAGTCCCACCTTGCCCTGTTAAATCAATTCTCATCACTTTATATACGTTTTAAAGTTCTTTGTAACATCAAGCAGCCACCTCATGAAATATAAACAATGAGCTGAGAAAGAGAAAGGAAGCGAAACCATGATCCTGAAAGAAAGGAAACGAAACACCATGCTCGGACACGTCAACGACGAGACGCGGGGCTGCTCGGACACAGTGGCGCGAAGATGCGTTGATGCAGTCCTGCACGCCGGAGTTATAGGCAGACACGGCAAGGACGACACCGGGCTGCTCGGACACAGTGGCACGAAGACCTGTCCATGCAATCCTGCACGCCGAGTTGTGGGTGCACATTGATTTTCCAATTGATTTTCCCATCCATCCAAAGCATTGCTTTTCTTATTTTGCCTAAAGTTCTTAATTAAAAAATAGTACATCAAACCGCAAAAAAAAACATCAGGATGATCCCTCTTAGTTCATTATTAAAAATAGACAATTAGCTGCCTAGAATCATCTTATGTGCATATATCGGTCAGTCATAAGCATTTCTCTAACCAAAAATCCAAAAGTACCAATGTGCATTCTCTGTGAAAATTTTTTACTTCGCTATTTCCTGTGTGTATATATAAAACAAATGGCTATTTTTTTTTGGAGATCGTGTTATTGTGCAGCAAGTTTGTGCTCTTATGCATAATTACTTCTTCTAGCGAACGTGGTATTATGGATTGTGCTTCTTTTACGTAAATGTTGTAGTTAAAATATGCACATGTCTAACCATTTTCCCAAAACAATTGAATAATAAGAACCAGCATTTTCTCCCGTTGCAACGCACGGGCATTTATGCTAGTATATATATATACACATATATATATACACACACACACACACATATATAATCCCTATCCCTATCTATCCCTAATTTTTCCCTTTTTTCCCTACTAATAAAGCAATTACTGCTTCTGGTCGTACGTCGTCGACGCTTTGGCAAAAAGCCCCTCTGTTTTGTAGTACTCAACCTGTAGTCCTTTCTTAAGTGAGAAAACGTTTCGTTCAAACATTTTACAAATAAATCCTTATAGTTTACCATATTCAACCCACGGTCCTTTCTAAATTGAAAAAAAGCACGCCAGAAAACACACACGAGAACGGGCTCTCCTCTCCCTCGCCTCCCGATCCCAACCGCCAGGCGCTCGATCTGGTGCCGCGCCGGCCATCCGGGCGCGGCGTCGATGGATCTGGCGGTGGGTGCGGCGTCTTGCTCCGGTGGCAACGGTGTCCTGCTGATGCAAAGAGACCAGGGCGTGAGGGAGAGAGGAAGAAAGGAGGAGAAGGGGCACAAGGTGAGGGAGGCGGTCGCCGGCGACGGCGGCTCCGGTGACCGGCCGGAGGGAAGGGAGAGGAACTCATGTTGAGGCGGCGCGGCTTGGTGCACGCTGGTTTCTCCGGATCGACCCCCTACTCAGATCTGCACGCCCCTGATGATTGGAGGTAGGGTAATCACTCTCCTCTTTAAAACTAGATCGTTTTCTTCTTTGGTCTGGAAAACATAAATCCTTAGACACCCAACGGTATGTTTCAACATGTTTTTAGCCTTGATTTGATGTAAAAAGGATCTAATTTCTCTTCCCGCTTATGTTCTGGATTTCATCTTTTCTCCTTTCTCTGATTTACTCATACACGACTCCTGACTTGCTGCATGTGGCTGCTGAATCTTCCTACTGCAGGTGTGCCTTTCACATGTTCGTTGAGTTGCAGCAACAAGGACAGATGGCCATCTTCACAGGTTATGCCCCTTACTGTAATTTGCATTCAGTTATGTGCAGTAATAATGCCATATTTGTTAGCCTGCTAGCTGTTTCCAGATTTTTTTAGACATGATTGACTGCTTCTACACAAAAGGAGTTTGTCGAAAATAAGAGCAATCCCATTGTTGCTACAGAGCCCGAAGATTCTTTGCCTTTCTTTGAACTGTTTGAGTTTTTTCTTTCATATGGCTACAATTATTTGATTGGTCCATGTAGATTTAGGCAACATGAGATGAGCCGATGATATATATTGTAATATACGATGTCTATTGCTACAAGTGTTGATGTCTTGGTGATGGCAGGTTTTGCAAGTAATTGAAATGCTTTTTGAGTAGAGGATAATTAGAGATATAATGTTCTACCTGATCTTGAGGTATGTGAAAGTGAACTCGGTGATTTTGAGTAATTCTAAGAGTATACATCTCATCTATCAGGTATCCTTTTTTGAGTAATGCTGAGAGGATACATCTCATCTATGAGGAATTAATCCATCTCGTTTTCTCTGTGTTTACCTTGTTCTACAAATGGCTAACTAGGTAATGATTATTGATAGCTAATGACATGAGGGAGAGGGGGACAAGCCCCTTTAGCTACTGCAATGTGGTTGTGCATACAAATGTGCTACTCATATTCCACTGTTAGACGAGCCAGGCGCGAGAAGCAGGTTCAGAATTCAGCTCCATTTGATTTACATTTAGATCATCTTGCTGCAACACCATCACTTTTCTTGATAGCAAACAACAATTTTTAGTAATCATTTATAGCTTTTCTTTGGTTTGTTTATTCTATTATACCATAGATATCATGAGAAACTGTTAATCGCTTAAGGAGGGTGTTCTGTTCACTCAAAATCAACTGCCTAATGGTCTGATTAGTTTATGTATGTGAAAATTTATTTTGATAATTATAGTTGCAATTTCCAGTCAAGGCATATGTTCTTTTATACTTTTATAGTGAGTCTACAATAGGTTGAATAGATTCGATTTCTATTTCCTTTCCTTGTCGTCGTCCACTTAGGTTATAAGGGGAGCCAGAGAGGTGAGGGAGGTGACCAAAGCGGCAGCGGCCTTGGGGTGCCGAAGAAGAGTGCGTAGGAGGATGGAAAGGGGCTCTTATACGACGGCTGGAAGAGGTAACCTAGGATTTCGTGGTGCTCTACTCTATACCTCATGCTTGGATGATTGTACTTTTCGTTTTGACTGATCAATTGGGTTTAATTCTGTATGAGTTGGGTAGCAGCTTGAGCTCAAAAGGTTCTCTACTCTATCCAAATATTCTGCTAGATTTGATTAGAATTTGTGTTTATTAAAACATGCACCAAGAGGATCTAGGCCAAACAATGACAAATTATGCAGCTGCACCTAAACATCTTAATACCACAAGATGGTCACTATGGAACTACATAGCTTCGGCTCGTCACTGGTTACCATAATTTGTAATGTGGCGATTGATGGATGTGCGTAGATAGATTATATACCTACATGGTACTTTCTGGGTATGTGTATAGATGAATCCCTCATGTATTTAGATTGTTTGCTTAACTATTACTCTTCTCCATTTTCCGACTTTGTGATAACTTAATATAAATTACATTTTGTTTTGAAATAAAAAGATATGTGATGGTAATTGTGTTGTGTTCTATCAACAGAACTATGCTCTCCTAAACCTGAATGGGCCAGAAGTGACAAGACAGACAGATCTGGCAGTCAATTATTCTTCAGTTTCGGTTGTGATGTTTCAACATGAGTTCAGAGCGTTAATGCTTTGCTGATGCGAGGAGGTGAAGTTGTATGCTACCAGAGTGCAGATATTTCTTGGTGTGTTTGCTTTCAAGAAAAGATGGATGTGTGTTGTGACTGTGACAGATGGTTCTACTGGATATGTTGTTGGGTTTATAACAAGAAGCATTGGTAAGGATATCAAAATACAAGAGAATGCTGCAACGACCAAGGTGCCATATATATATCGAAGGTGCTCGCAAACTTCCTTCGACTGGTGTGGCCCTGTTGCTTTCTTATTATAATGATAGTAGAGTTCAAAAGTTCTAGATGGCAGTGGTATATCAGTATCTTATTTCACTTTCATCGCTTCTATAAAAGCTAGATAAAATGATCTATATCACTAGAATCTATTGCCTTGCACATACTCCCTCTGTCCGGAATTATTTGTCGTAGAAATGGATGTATCTAGACATATTTTTAGTTCTAGATACATCCATTTCTGTGACAAGTAATTCGGGATGGAGGGAGTATTTGTCTACACAAACACTTGTATTCCTTTTTACACTGAATTTCCTTTTTGTTACAGGAGGATTCAGAATATGAAGTTACTGGAAACATTGTTGGAAGTGTTGGTCCTGAGAGCACAGAAAAGGATTCATCGTTTCTTATAAAAACATTACAATCATTCAAAGAAGCTTTGATCAAGGAGGATGACACAAATGTTGCTGAGATTGAGGCCTTCTTACTTTGCATTGATGTCGATGATGAGAAGAACTCTCTTATGAGGAAAATCATTGCTTTGAATTATTGATAACTGTGAGAGATCGTGTCTTGAGAGCAGGTGCAAAATCTGAATTCTACAGATTGAGAGAGGTGCAGATTCTGAATTCTGCACACAGAAGACAGAACAGAGAGCTGGTGGCAAATGTGCAAGGGGAAGTTATGGAGAGCTTTCTTTGCTAGCTGAATAAGTCTATCAGGAGTCAAGGCCTGTTTTGTTGGAGGCTTGATGGAACTTGCCTGGCCTGATAAGTAACTGTGCGCGCGGTCGTCCTGGGTGCTTGGCTTGAGCTAGCATGCCGTGTTGTTATCTTGGTTGAGGCAGCTGGAGTTAGCAAGGTGATTAGTCAAGGGTGGCTGTCGATGCCATCTAAAAAATAGGTGTTAAAACTTCATATTTTCTCAGGAAAAATTCGTATGAATTAATGAATATCAGGCTACATTCAGGCGATATTGTTTGTCAGGCACAGAGCTCAGGGTAGCAACCACACATTTAAGTGAGCTTTTGTTGAAATGCGTTGGTACTTTAGTTTTTAGATTCTGTGATGATGGTATGCATAAATACATGAGCTCTTTCAACCAGTACCACATAGTATTAATGAGGTAACAGAAACTTGCAATTCCATTATCCTGCATCTGCCCAAGTCTAGAAGGTCAGATAAGTTGTTCCACAAGATAGACAACAATTTTTTATGAGTCATCACAGTGGGCCGAGAACTTGTTGATGAAGCCAATGATTGGGTTGATCATAGTGATACGGCATCAGACGTAATGCTAGATTTAACCCCAGACAAATGGGCAAACATGAAAAGAGGAAAGATGTCAATGCATGAGCCAGAGGGTTCCAGTGGTGAATATTTTGGACCAGAAGTTATGGATGTTTCACGCGAAGAAGCCATTCTTTCCAATGTTTACATATAAGATATACCAGTACATCCCAATTGGTAGGGCCCCTCCACTAATAAGCTGGATATCCTTTTAACAAGTAGCTCGGAGAGAATAAAGCGTTATATTTTATCATACTTTTATAGTTTAACATGTCAAAGAAGGGAGATGAGACACCAGCGGATGGCAAGATGGATGAACTGTTGGACAGTGTTAGCCTTAATTACCTAATTCCTAATGAAGTGGAAAACTTTATGACCAGCATAGAAAATGTGCAACACTCTTCTTCTGAGCATGAAGGGCAAAATGATGATTTCGAAGCAAATATCATTGAGCAAGATGAACACATTGGAAAGATTTTACTAATCTTACTGTTGCATGCAAAGACATTGGTGATGTCATATCAGAAGACCCACAGAAGGTTTAGGTTTCCGAGGGCAAGCAGAAATAAGTGATAGCTATGCCGGTATTCTAAATAATGGCAACACATATTATGTAAACACAGTTCTGCAGTATTTTCATTGTTTATCGGAGCTCAAAGAAATCTTAATAATTTGTGAAGACGTATGAGTGCTCGGGGCTGATGTTCTATGGTTGATTTCGGGATGTGTAAGAGCAGGGCGAATACCACTATATCATACTCTCTTGACTGGGATGAACTTCGCCTTTTTGTAGAAAAGTGATAGAATAAGAATTGTGATTTCTGCTGCTATTATGATATGCTTTTCTAATATTCTTTGCTACCACTCTTTGTTGTATCAATTATTTGTTGTGTGAACCATGTGGCGGGTCGAGCTCAGATGATTCAGATAGGATAGAGTGGGCGTCGAAAATCGCCCGTGACATTCTAGGTGAATTCTAGCCGTTGCTAGCAAGGCCTTTGGTAATTTCTATATAATTTTTTCCCGTTGCAACACACGGGCATTTTTCCTAGTTATTTTTAAAAATAATACACCATCAGCCCGCTGTTGACGATTGGATTTAGTCAGCCCACAGCAGGCCGACTGCACCTAGTCAGCCAATAGCCGGTTGACAGTTGGCCAGTCGGCCACGTGCAGATCGAGCATTGGCTAGGCCACACAACGAAGGGGCTGTCGGCGCGGCTTGCTTACGGGGCGCCCTGTCAGCCTGTTGTCGACCGATCGGTCAGCTGCGGGCCGACAGGGTGCAGACCCCACAACGGCTGGCCTCTTCCTCCTTTTTCCTTCTCCTTCTCCGCACGCGCGCAACAACTCTCTGTTCTTTCTTTCTCCTCTTTCTCATTCGAAATGCCTCCAATTTCTACACCAAAATGAGCCGTTTTTTTGCGGATTTGGCACCGTGAATGGGTTCTACGTAGTTAGGGGAGCCAAGGGAGATCTCGATCTACTGATAGAGTAGCTTCTGTTGGGGAACACAATATTTCAAAAAAAATTCTACGATCACGCAAGATCTACCTGGGGATGCATAGCAACGAGAGGGGAGAGTATGTCTATGTATCCTCGTAGACCGAAAGCGGAAGCGTTAAGAAACACGGTTAATATAGTCGAACGTCTTCGTGATCCAACCGATCAAGTACCGAACGCACGACACCTCCGCGATCTGCACACGTTCATCTCGGTGACGTCCCTCATACTCTTGATCTAGTTGAGGCCGAGGGAGAGTTTCGTCAGCACGACGGCGTGTTGACGGTGATGATGAAGTTACCGACGTAGGGCTTCACCTAAGCACTACGACGATATGAACGAGGTGGAAATATGTGGAGGGGGCACCGCACACGGTTAAGAATCAACTTGTGTGTCTATGGGGTGCCCCTCCCCCGTATATAAAGGAGTGGAGGAGGGGAGGGCCGGCCCTCTCTATGGTGTGCCCCAAGGGGGATTCCTACTCCTAGTAGGAGTATATTTCTCCCCTTTCCCTAGTCGGAGTAGGAGAAGAAGGAAGAGGGAGAGAGAGGGAAGGAAAGGGGCCCCGCCCCCCTCCCAATTAGGATTGGGCTTTGGGGGGGGCCTCCTACTTGGCCGCCTCCTCCTCTCTCCCACCATGGCCCATTAAGGCCCATAAACTCCCCGGGGGGTTCCGGTAACCCCCCGGTACTCCGGTAAATGCCCGAACTCATCCGAAACCATCCTGGTGTCCAAACTTAACCTTCCAATATATCAATCTTCATGTCTCGACCATTTCGAGACTCCTTATCATGTCCGTGATCACATCCGGGACTGCGAACTACCTTCGGTACATCAAAACACATAAACTCATAATACCAATCGTCATCGAACGTTAAGCGTGCGGACCCTACGGGTTCGGGAACTATGTAGACATGTCCGAGACTCATCTCCGGTCAATAACCAACAGCAGAACATATATGCTCATATTGGTTCCTACATATTCTACGAAGATCTTTATCGGTCAAACCGCATAACAACATATGTTGTTCCCTTTGTCATCGGTATGTTACTTGCCCGAGATTCGATCGTCGGTATCATCATACCTAGTTCAATCTCGTTACCGGCAAGTCTCTTTACTCGTTCCATAATGCATCATCCTATAACAAACTCATTAGTCACATTTCTTGCAAGGCTTATAGTGATGTGCATTACCGAGAGGGCCCAGAGATACCTCTCCGACAATGCCAACTCAAAAAACACCATAGGAGACACCTGTAGAGCATCTTTATAATCACCCAGTTACGTTGTGACATTTGATAACACACTAAGTGTTCCTCCGGTATTCGGGAGTTGCATAATCTCATAGTCATAGGAACATGTATAAGTTATGGAGAAAGCAATAGCAATAAACTAAACGATTATAGTGCTAAGCTAACGGATGGGTCAAGTCCATCACATCATTATCTAATGATGTGACCCTATTCATCAAATGACAACACATGTCCATGGCTAGGAAACTTAACCATCTTTGATTAACGAGCTAGTCAAGTAGAGGCATACTAGGGACACTCCGTTTGTCTATGTATTCACACATGTACTAAGTTTCCGGTTAATACAATTCTAGCATGAATAATAAACATTTATCATGATATAAGGAAATATAAATAACAACTTTATTATTGCCTCTAGGGCATATTTCCTTCAGTCTCCCACTTGCACTAGAGTCAATAATCTAGTTCACATCGTCATGTGATTTAACACCAATAGTTCACATCTTTATGTGATTAGTTCACATCTCCATGTGACTAATATCCAAAGGGTTTACTAGAGTCAATAATCTAGTTCACATTGCTATGTGATTAACACCCAAAGAGTACTAAGGTGTGATCATGTTTTGCTTGTGAGAGAAGTTTAGTCAACGGGTCTGCCACATTCAGAGCCGTATGTATTTTTGCAAATTTTCTATGTCTACAATGCTCTGCATGGAGCTACTCTAGCTAATTTCTCCCACTTTCAATATGTATCCAGATTGAGACTTAGACTCGTCCGGATCAGTGTCAAAACTTGCATCGACGTAACCCTTTACGACAAACTCTTTGTCACCTCCATAATCGAGAAACATATCCTTATTCCACTAAGGATAATTTTGACCGCTGTCCAGTGATCCACTTCTGGATCACTATTGTACCCTCTTGCCAAACTCATGGTGAGGTACACAATAGGTCTGGTACACAACATAACATACTTTATAGAACCTATGACTGAGGCATAGGGAATGACTTTCATTGTCTTTCTATTTTCTTCCGTGGTCGGGTTTTGAGTCTTACTCAACTTCACACCTTGCAACACAGGCAAGAACTCCTTCTTTGACTGTTCCATTTTGAACTACTTCAAAATCTTATCAAGGTATGTACTCATTGAAAAAACTTATCAAGCGTCTTGATCTATCTCTATATATTGCTTGATGCTCAATGTGTAAGCAGCTTCACCAAGGTCTTTCTTTGAAAAATTCCTTTCAAACACTCCTTTATGTTTTCCAAAAAATTCTACATCATTTCCGATCAACAATATGTCATTCACATATACTTATCAGAAAGGCTGTAGCGCTCCCGCTCACTTTCTTGTAAATACACGCTTCTCTAAAAGTCTGTATAAAACCATATGCTTTGATCACACTATCAAAGCGTATATTCCAACTCCCAGAGGCTTGCACCAGTCCATAAATGGACCGCTGGAGCTTGCTCACTTTGTTAGTACCTTTAGGATCGACAAAACCTTTTGGTTGCATCATATACAACTCTTCTTTAATAAATCCATTAAGGAATACAATTTTGACATCCATTTTCCAGATTTCATAAAATGCGGCAACTGCTAACATGATTCAGACAGACTTTTAAGCATCGATACGAGTGAGAAGGTCTCATCGTAGTCAACTCCTTGAACTTGTTGAAAACCTTTCGCAACAAGTCGAGCTTTGTAGACAGTAACATTACCGTCAGCGTCTGTCTTCTTCTTGAAGATCCATTTATTCTCTATGGCTTGCCGATCATCGGGCAAGTCAACCAAAGTCCATACTTTGTTCTCATACATGGATCCCATCTCAGATTTCATGGCCTCAAGCCATTTTGCGGTATCTGGGCTCATCATCGCTTCCTCATAGTTCGTAGGTTCGTCATGGTCAAGTAACATGACCTCCATAACAGGATTACTGTACCACTCTGGTGCGGATCATACTCTGGTTGACCTACGAGGTTCGGTAGTAACTTGATCTGAAGTTTCATGACCATCATCATTAACTTCCTCACTAATTGGTGTAGGCATCACTGGAACTGATTTCTATGATGAACCATTTTCCAATTCGGGAGAAGGTACAATTACCTCATCAAGTTCTACTTTCCTCCCACTCACTTCTTTTGAGAGAAACTCCTCTAGAAAGGATCCATTCTTAGCAATAGATAACTTGCCTTTGGATCTGTGATAGAAGGTGTACCCAACAATTTCCTTTGGGTATCCTATGAAGACGCATTTCTCCGATTTGGGTTCGAGCTTATCAGGTTGAAACTTTTTCACATAAGCATCGCAACCCCAAATTTTAAGAAATGACAGCTTAGGTTTCTTGCCAAACCACAATTCATATGGTGTCGTATCAACAGATTTAGATGGTGCCCTATTTAACGTGAATGCAGTTGTCTCTAATGCATAACCCCAAAATGATAGTGGTAAATCGGTACGAGACATCATAGATCGCACCATATCTAATAAAAGTACGGCTATGGCGTTCGGACACACCATTATGCTATGGTTTTCCACGTGGCGTGAGTTGCGAAATTATTCGACATTGTTTCAACTAAAGGCCAAACTCGTAACTCAAATATTTCGTCTCCGCGATCAAATCATAGAAACTTTATTTTCTTGTTACGATGATTCTCCACTTCACTCTAAAATTCTTTGAACTTTTCAAACATTTTAGACTTGTGTTTTATTAAGTAGATATACTCATATCTGCTCAAATCATCTGTGAAGGTCAGAAAATAACGATACCTGCCACGAGCCTCAACACTCATCGGACCGCATACATCGGCATGTATTATTTCCAATAAGTCAGTGGCTTGCTCCATTGTTCCGGAGAACGGAGTCTTAGTCATCTTGCCCATGAGGCATGGTTCTCAAGCATCAAATGATTCATAATCAAGTGATTCCAAAAGTCCATCCGCATGGAGTTTCTTCATGAGCTTTACACCAATATGACCTAAATGGCAGTGCCACAAGTATGTTGCACTATCATTATCAACTTTGCATCTTTTGGCATCGATATTATGAATATATGTATCACTACGATCGAGACTCAATAAACCATTTATATTAAGTGTATGACCATAGAAGGTTTTATTCATGTAAACAGAACACCAATTATTCTTTGACTTAAATGAATAACCGTATTGCAATAAACATGATCCAATCATATTCATGCTCAACGCAAACACCAAATAACATTTATTTTAGGTTCACCACTAATCCCAAAGGTAAAGGGAGTGTGCGATGGTGATCTTATCAACCTTGGAATTAATTCCAACACACATCGTCACCTCGCCCTCAACTAGTCTCTGTTCATTTTGTAACTCCTGTTTCAAGTTACTAATCATAGCAACTGAACCAGTATCAAATACCCAGGGGCTACTATGAACACTAGTAAAGTACACATCAATAACATGTATATCATATATACTTTTGTTCACTTTGCCATTCTTCTTATCCGCCAAGTATTTGGGGCAGTTCTGCTTCCAGTGACCATTTCCTTTGTAGTAGAAGCACTCAGTTTCAGGCTTGGGTCTAGCTTTGGGCTTCTTCATGGGAGTGGCAACTTGCTTGCCATTCTTCTTAAAGTTCCCTTTCTTTCCCTTGCCCTTTTACTTGAAACTAGTGGTCTTGTCAACCATCAACACTTGATGCTTTTCTTGATTTCTACCTTCGCCGATTTCAGCATCGCGAAGAGCTCGAAGAGTTATTTGATAGTAACTTGGTGATAGTGACTAGATAACTCTGTCAATCACTATATTATCTGGAAGATTAACTCCCACTTGATTCAAGCAATTGTAGTACCCAGACAATCTGAGCACATGCTCACTGGTTGAGCTATTCTCCTCCATCTTGTAGGCAAAGTACTATCAAAGGTCTCATACCTCTCGACACGAGCATGAGTCTGAAATACTAATTTCAACTCTTGGAACATCTTATATGCTTCGTGGCGTTCAAAACGTTTTTGAAGTCCCAGTTCTAATCTATAAAGCATGGCACACTAAACTATCAAGTAGTCATCATGCCGAGCTTGTCAAACGTTCATAACCATAGCGATCCGACCTCAAATGGTCAAATCTCTGTGCATAAGTGTCTTCCCTGGATCGGTAATGCTGACACACACACAGTACTTGAAGGATTTATAACAGAGTTTCAATCACACACTTAATACATCGAAAAGAGAACTTATTACAATAATATGGCTTAAACCCATCTAAATAAGATAACAGCGGAAGGCTTCGAAGGTAAGTGAGTCCATCAACTCCAACAGCATAGCTGAGTGCACGACAACGACCTAGCGCACCTTACTCTTCGTATGAAAAGTCTGCAACATAATACGCTGCAGCCTCAAAACGGGTCAGCACATGGAATATGCTGGCAAAATAACACTGTAGAGCAATGAACATGAAACAACTATAACTACATGCATATATGGCTGGTGGAGGCTCTACGGTTTTCATGTTTTTGCGAAAAGCCAATTTTTCCTTACAACAAAGGAATATATTTTGTTTAACTATCATGGTAGTTGATAAACATTGAGAATGGTAACCCCATCTCAATCCCAATTAAAGTAATCATTAACCCAACAAGTTAATTAAATAAAGTGACGAGATCAACATAATAATTCAAGCACCAGATACTCAAGATGTCCATAACTGGGGACACGGCTAATCATGATTAGTTTGTACACTCTGCAGAGGTTTGCGCACTTTTCCCCACAAGACTCAATCTCCTCCGTTGATTTTCTCGCACTACATGATGTTTGAGAAACGGATGACCGAGACATAGTCTTTCAGAAACATTAGCCCTTTCGACGGGTAAACTGTACCTCCTACATCCCCTACATCTGCTAGTTTACCACTGAAAGAGGTCACGCAACATACTCAACTATGCCATAGCCCATAATGGCTTGTGGCTGCACACGGGAGTTTCCAGCATCAATAACAATATGAGCCTGGGTGGCGGACCATAGGATGATCACACGAATTCCCTGGGATCTCCTTGGACAGCACTGGATTGCCCCAAGTGCCCACAAACAATCCACCCAGATGTGTGTTAAAGTAGCCACCTTAAATAAACCCTTAGTTCATAATAATACTCACAACTGTCATGAATCAATCAAACCAAACTGATACATCTCCAATGTATCTATAATTTTTGATTGCTCCATGCTATATTATCTACTGTTTTGGACATTATTGGGCTTTATTATCCACTTTTATATTATTTTTTGGACTAACCTACTAACCGGAGGCCCAGCCCAGAATTGTTGTTGTTTTTTTGCCTATTTTAGGGTTTCGAAGAAAAGGAATATCAAACGGAGTCCAAACGGAATGAAACCTTCGGGAACGTGATTTTCTCACCGAACATGATCCAGGAGACTTGGACCCTACGTCAAGACACAAAAGATGAGGCCACGAGGTAGGGGGGCGCACCTACCCCCCCAAGCGCGCCCTCCACCCTCGTGGGCCCCCTGTTGCTCCACGGACATACTCCTTCCTCCTATATATACCTACGTACCCCCAAACGATCAGATATGGAGCCAAAACCCTAATTCCACCGCCGCAACTTTCGATATCCACGAGATCCCATCTTGGGGCCTGTTCCGGAGCTCCGCCGGAGGGGGCATCGATCACTGAGGGCTTCTACATCATCGCCATAGCCCCTCCGATGAAGTGTGAGTAGTTTACCTCAGACCTACCGGTCCATTGTTATTAGCTAGATGGCTTCTTCTCTCTTTTTGGATCTCAATACAATGTTCTCCCCCTCTCTTGTGGAGAACTATTCGATGTAATCTTCTTTTTGCGGTGTGTTTGTTGAGACCGATGAATTGTGGGTTTATGATCAAGTCTATCTATGAACAATATTTGAATCTTCTCTGAATTCTTTTATGTATGATTGGTTATCTTTGCAAGTCTCTTCAAATTATCAGTTTGGTTTGGCCTACTAGATTGATCTTTCTTGCAATGGGAGAAGTGCTTAGCTTTGGGTTCAATCTTGCGGTGTCCTTTCCCAGTGATAGTAGGGGCAGCAAGGCACGTATTGTATTGTTGCCATCGAGGATAACAAGATGGGGTTTTCATCATATTGCATGAGTTTATCCCTCTACATCATGTCATCTTGCTTAAGGCGTTACTCTATTTTCATTAACTTAATACTCTAGATGCATGTTGGATAGCAGTCGATGAGTGGAGTAATAGTAGTAGATGCAGGCAGGAGTCGGTCTACTTGTCTCGGACGTGATGCCTATATACATGATCATGCCTAGATATTCTCATAACTATGCTCAATTCTGTCAATTGCTCAACAGTAATTTGTTCACCCACCGTAGAATACTTATGCTCTTGAGAGAAGCCACTAGTGAAACCTATGGCCCCCGGGTCTATCTTCATCATATTAATCTTCCAATACTTTGTTATTTACTTTGCTTTTATTTTACTTTGCATCTTTATCATAAAAAATACCAAAAATATTATCTTATCATATCTATCAGATCTCACTCTCGTAAGTGGCTGTGTAGGGATTTACAACCCCTTATCGCGTTGGTTGCGAGGATTTACTTGTTTTGTGCAGGTACGAGGGACTTGTGCGTAGCCTCCTACTGGATTGATACCTTGGTTCTCAAAAACTGAGGGAAATACTTACGCTACTCTGCTGCATCATCCCTTCCTCTTCGGGGAAAAACCAGCGCAGTGCTCAAGAGGTAGCAAGAACGATTTCTGGCGCCGTTGCCGGGGAGTCTACGCAAAAGTCAATATACCAATTACCCATCACAATCCCTATCTCCTACATTACATTATTTGCCATTTGCCTCTCGTTTTCCTCTCCCCCACTTCACCCTTGCCATTTTATTCACCCTCTCTCTCTCTATCCTCCCTCTCTTTCTCTATTTGCCTCTTTTTGCCCGCTTGCTTTTTGTTTGCTTGTGTGTTAGTTTGCTTGCTTGTCACGATGGCTCAAGATAACACTAAATTGTGTGAATTTACCAATACCAACAACAATGATTTTATTAGCACTCTGATTGCTCCTCTTACCGATGCTGAATCTTGTGAAATTAATACTGCTTTGCTTAATCTTGTCATGAAAGATCCGTTTTCTGGCCTTCCTAGTGAAGATGCCGCTACCCATCTAAATAGCTTCGTTGATTTGTGTGATATGCAAAAGAAGAAAGATGTGGATAATGATATTGTTAAATTGAAGCTATTTCCTTTTTCGCTTAGAGATCACGCTAAAGCTTGGTTTTCGTCTTTGCCGAAAAATAGTATTGATTCATGGAATAAGTGCAAAGATGCTTTTATCTCTAAGTATTTTGCTCCCGCTAAGATCATCTCCCTTTGAAGCGATATTATGAATTTTAAGCAACTTGATCATGAACATGTTGCACAAGCTTGGGAGAGGATGAAACTAATGATTCATAATTTCCCTACTCATGGTTTGAAGTTGTGGATGATTATACAAATTTTTTATGCCGGATTTAATTTTGCTTCTATAAATATTTTAGATTCAGCCGCGAGAGGCACTTTTATGGAAATCACTTTAGGAGAAGCTACTAAACTCTTAGATAATATTATTGTTAATTATTCTCAATGGCATACTGAAAGATCTACTAATAAAAAGGTGCATGCGATAGAAGAAATTAATGTTTTGAGTGGAAAGATGGATGAACTTATGAAATTATTTGTTAATAAAAGTGTTTCTTCTGATCCTAATGATATGCCCTTGTCTACTTTGATTGAGAATAATAATGAATCTTGGTAGGAACAATTTTGGCAACAACGCGTATAGAGGAAATTTCAATCCTAGGCCTTATCCTAGTAATCCCTCTAATAATTATGGTAATTCCTACAACAATTCTTATGGAAATTATGATAAGATGCCCTCTGATTTTGAATCTAATATTAATGAATTTATTACTTTGCAAAAGAATTTTAATGCTTTGATTGAAGAAAATTTGCTTAAGATTGATGAGTTGGCTAGGAACGTTGATAGAATTGCTCTTGATGTTGATTCTTTGAAACTTAGATCTATTCCACCTAAGCATGATATCAATGAGTCTCTCAAAGCCATGAGAATTTCCATTGATGAGTGCAAAGAAAGAACCGCTAGGATGCGTGCTAAAAAAGATGCCTTTATAAGAGCGTGTTCCTCTAGTTCCTATGAAAATAAAGATGAAGATCTAAAAGTTATCAATGTCTCCCCTATTAAATCTTTGTTTTGCAATATGAATCTTAATAATGATGGGACTGAATATGATCCACCTTTACCTAGAAGACGTTCCAAGAATTCAGAGTTTTTAGATCTTGATGCTAAAATTAATGAAAGTGGGATCAAAGAAATTAAAACCCTAGATGTTGCTAAAGCCACTATCTTGGATTTCAAGGAATTTAATTATGAAAATTTCTCTTTGATTTATTATATTTCCTTGTTGCAATCCGTGCTAAATTCTCCTCATGCTTATAGTCAAAATAAAGCGTTCACTAAACATATCGTTGATGCCTTGATGCAATCTTATGAAGAAAAACTTGAATTGGAAGTTTCTATCCCTAGAAAACCTTATGATGAGCGGGAACCAACTATTAAAATTAAGATTAAAGATCATGAATTCTATGCTTTATGTGATTTGGGTGCTAGTGTTTCCACGATTCCAAAGACTTTGTGTGATTTGTTAGGTTTTCGTGATTTTGATGATTGCTCTCTAAACTTGCACCTTGCGGATTCCAATATTAAGAAACCTATGGGAAGAATTAATGATGTTCTTATTGTTGCAAATAGGAACTATGTGCCCGCAGATTTTATTGTTCTTGACATAGATTGCAATCCTTCATGTCCTATTATTCTTGGTAGACCTTTCCTTAGAACGATTGGTGCAATTATTGATATGAAGGAAGGAAATATTAGATTCCAATTTCCATTAAGGAGAGGCATGGAACACTTTCCTAGAAAGAAAATTAAATTACCTTATGAATCTATTATGAGAGCCACTTATGGATTGCCAACCAAAGATGGCAATACCTAGATCTATCTTTGCTTTTTATGCCTAGCTAGGGGCGTTAAACGATAGCGCTTGTTGGGAGGCAACCCAATTTTATTTTTATTCCTTGATTTTTGCTCCTGTTTAGTAATAAATAATTTATATAGACTATGTTTAGGTTGTGTTTTTTGTGTTTAATTAGTGTTTGTGCCAAGTAGAACCGTTGGGAAGACTTGGGGAAAGTCTTGTTAATCTTGCTGTAAAAACAGAAACTTTAGCGCTCACGAGAACTGCTGAGATTTTTATGTGGAAAGTGCTACTTAGTTAATTATTTTTGAAGATGATTAATAGATAAATTCCTCACGTCCAGCAATTTATTTTAGAATTTTTGGGGTTCCAGATCTTGCGCTAGCTACAGATTACTACAGACTGTTCTGTTTTTGACAGATTCTGTTTTTCATGTGTTGTTTGCTTATTTTGATGAATCTATGGCTATTAAAATAGTTTATAAACCATAGAGAAGTTGGAATACAGTAGGTTTAACACCATTATAAATAAATAATGAGTTCATTACAGTACCTTGAAGTGGTATTTTGTTTTCTTTCGCTAACGGAGCTCACAAGATTTTCTACTTTAAGTTTTGTGTTGTGAAGTTTTCAAGTTTTGGGTAAAGATTTGATGGATTATGGAACAAGGAGTGGCAAGAGACTAAGCTTGGGGATGCCCATGGCACCCCCAAGATAATCTAAGGACACTTAAAATCCAAAGCTTGGGGATGCCCCGGAAGGCATCCCCTCTTTCCTCTACTTCTATCGGTAACTTTACTTGGAGCTATATTTTTATTCACCACATGATATGTGTTTTTCTTGGAGCGTCTTGTATTATTTGAGTATTTATTTTTTAGTTTACCACAATCATCCTTTCTATACACACCTTTTGAGAGAGCCATACATGATTTGGAATTTGTTAGAACACTCTATGTGCTTCGCTTATATCAATTGAGTTATATAGTTTTGCTCTAGTACTTCACTTATATCTTTTAGAGCATGGTGGTAGATTTGTTTTATAGAAACTATTGACCTCTCATGCTTCACTTAGATTATTTTGAGAGTCTTAAATAGCATGGTAATTTGCTTAAAAAAATCCTTATATGCTAGGTATACAAGATTAATAATAAAATTCTCTTATGAGTGTGTTGATACTATGAGAAGTTTGATGCTTGATAATTGTTTTGAGATATGAAGATGGTGATATTAAAGTTGTGCTAGTTGATTAGTTGTGAATTTGAGAAATACTTGTGTTAAAGTTTGTGATTCCCGTAGCATGCACGTATGGTGAACCGTTATGTGATGAGCATGATTTATTTATTGATTGTCTTCCTTATGAGTGGCGGTCGGGGACGAGCGATGGTCTTTTCCTACCAATCTACCCCCTAGGAGCATGCACGTAATACTTTGCTTTGATAACTTGTAGATTTTTGTAATAAGTATATGAGTTCTTTATGACTAATGTTGAGTCCATGGATTATACGCACTCTCACCCTTCCACCATTGCTAGCCTCTCTAATACCGCGCACCTTTCGTCGGTATCATACACCCACCATATGCCTTCCTCAAAACAGCCACCATACCTACCTATTATGGCATTTCCATAGCCATTCCGAGATATATTGCCATGAAACTTTCCACCGTTCTATTTATTATGACACACTCCATCATTGTCATATTGCTTAGCATGATCATGTAGTTGACATCGTATTTGTGGAAAGCCACCGTTCATAATTCTTTCATACATGTCACTCATGAGTCGTTGCATATCCCGGTACACCGCCGGAGGCATTCATATAGAGTCATATTTTGTTCTAAGTATCGAGTTGTAATTGTTGAGTTGTAAGAAATAAAAGTGTGATGATCATCATTATTAGAGCATTGTCCCAGTGAGGAAAGGATGATGGAGACTATGATTCCCCCACAAGTCAGGATGAGACTCCGGATGAAAAAAAGAAGAAAGATAAGAGGCCAAAAAAGAAGAAGAGAAAATGCCCAAATAAAAAAATGAGAGAAAAAGAGAGAAGGGGCAATGCTACTATCCTTTTACCACACTTGTGCTTCAAAGTAGCACCATGATATTCATAGTAGAGAGTCTCTCATTTCGTCACTTTCATATACTAGTGGGAATTGTTCATTATAGAACTTGGCTTGTATATTCCAATGATGGGCTTCCTCAAATTGCCCTAGGTCTTCGTGAGCAAGCAAGTTGATGCACACCCACTTAGTTTCTTTTGTTGAGATTTCATATACTTGCATGGCAATCCCTACTCACTCACATTGATATCTATTGATGGACATCTCCATAGCCCGTTGATATGCCTAGTTGATGTGAGACTATCTTCCCCCTTTTTTGTCTTCTCCACAACCACCATTCTATTCCACCTATAGTGCTATATCCATGGCTCACGCTCATGTATTGCGTGAAGATTGAAAAAGTTTTGAGATTTTCAAAAGTATGAAACAATTGCTTGGCTTGTCATCGGGGTTGTGCATGATTTAAATACTTTGTGTGGTGAAGATAGAGCATAGCCAGACTATATGATTTTGTAGGGATAACTTTCTTTGACCATGTTATTTTGAGAAGACATGATTGCTTTATAAGTATGCTTGAAGTATTATTATTTTTATGTCAATATGAACTTTTATCTTGAATCTTTCGGATCTGAATATTCATACCACAATTAAGAAGAATTACATTAAAATTATGCCAAGTAGCACTCCGCATCAAAATTTCTGTTTTTATCATTTACCTACTCGAGGACGAGCAGGAATTAAGCTTGGGGATGCTTGATACATCTCCAACGTATCTATAATTTTTGATTACTCAATGCTATATTATCTACTATTTTGGACATTATTGGGCTTTATTATCCACTTTTATCTTATTTTTGGGACTAACCTACTAACCGGAGGCCCAACCCAGAATTGCTGTTTTTTTTGCCTATTTTAGGGTTTCAAAGAAAAGGAATATCAAACGGAGTCCAAACGGAATGAAACCTTCGGGAACGTGATTTTCTCACCGAACATGATCCAGGAGACTTGGACCCTACGTCAAGACACAAAAGATGAGGCCACGAGGTAGGGGGGCGCGCCTACCCCCCCAAGCGCGCCCTCCACCCTCGTGGGCCCCCTATTGCTCCACGGACATACTCCTTCCTCCTATATATACCTACGTACCCCCAAACGATCAGATATGGAGCCAAAACCCTAATTCCACCGCCGCAACTTTCGATATCCACGAGATCCCATCTTGGGGCCTGTTCCGGAGCTCCGCCGGAGGGGGCATCGATCACTGAGGGCTTCTACATCATCGCCATAGCCCCTCCGATGAAGTGTGAGTAGTTTACCTCAGACCTACGGGTCCATAGTTATTAGCTAGATGGCTTCTTCTCTCTTTTTGGATCTCAATACAATGTTCTCCCCCTCTCTTGTGGAGAACTATTCGATGTAATCTTCTTTTTGCGGTGTGTTTGTTGAGACCGATGAATTGTGGGTTTATGATCAAGTCTATCTATGAACAATATTTGAATCTTCTCTGAATTCTTTTATGTATGATTGGTTATCTTTGCAAGTCTCTTCGAATTATCAGTTTGGTTTGGCCTACTAGATTGATCTTTCTTGCAATGGGAGAAGTGCTTAGCTTTGGGTTCAATCTTGCGGTGTCCTTTCCCAGTGATAGTAGGGGCAGCAAGGCACGTATTGTATTGTTGCCATCGAGGATAACAAGATGTGGTTTCCATCATATTGCATGATTTTATCCCTCTACATCATGTCATCTTGCTTAAGGCGTTACTCTGTTTTCATTAACTTAATACTCTAGATGCATGCTGGATAGCGGTCGATGAGTGGAGTAATAGTAGTAGATGCAGGCAGGAGTCGGTCTACTTGTCTCGGACGTGATGCCTATATACATGATCATGCCTAGATATTCTCATAACTATGCTCAATTCTGTCAATTGCTCAACAGTAATTTGTTCACCCACCGTAGAATACTTATGCTCTTGAGAGAAGCCACTAGTGAAACCTATGGCCCCCGGGTCTATCTTCATCATATTAATCTTCCAATACTTTGTTATTTACTGTGCTTTTATTTTACTTTACATCTTTATCATAAAAAATACCAAAAATATTATCTTATCATATCTATCAGATCTCACTCTCGTAAGTGGCCGTGTAGGGATTGAAAACCCCTTATCGCATTGGTTGCGAGGATTTACTTGTTTTGTGCAGGTATGAGGGACTCACGCGTAGCCTCCTACTGGATTGATACCTTGGTTCTCAAATACTGAGGGAAATACTTACGCTACTCTGCTGCATCATCCCTTCCTCTTCGGGGAAAAACCAACGCAGTGCTCAAGAGGTAGCACAAACCATGTCTACGAGCATAGCATAGCAGTAAAAACATAACGTAGAAGTAACTCCCAGGGTTTGAATGAAAAAGGGCAATAGGTACTACCTCAACTACTACTTCCCAATACCCACATGTTATCAAGTCCTAACCATGCAATGTTTGAGGGTTTAAACTAATGCATAAAAACTGGGTAATAAAGGGGTATGATCAAAGTGTTACTTGCCTTGCTGACAATCTGAAAACCCTAGTGAATTGTAGTAGCATGCTTCGCACTCTGGGAATTCTATCGCAAACAAATGATAGCATACACAAGCACTCAAGCAATAGATGCAAGGTTAAAACTCAAGAGAAAAGATCCAAATCGAAAGTATAAGAAAAGAGCTTTGATGACCCACAAGTATAGGGGATCTATCCTAGTCCTTTCGATAAGTAAGAGTGTCGAATCCAACGAGGTGCAGAAGGAAATGATAAGTGGTTTTCAGCAAGGTATTCTCTGCAAGTACCGAAATAAGTGGTAACAGATAGTTTGGTGATAAGATAGGTTGTAATGAGCAACAAGTAACAAAAGTAAATAAAGTGCAGCAAGATGGCCCAATCCTTTTGTAGCAATGGACAAGCCGGAACAAACTCTTATAATAGGAAAAGCACTCCCGAGGACACATGGGAATATCGTCAAGCTAGTTTTCATCACGTTCATATGATTCGCGTTCGATACTTTGATAATTTTATATGTGGGTGGACTGGTGCTTGGGTGCTGTTCTTACTTGAACAAGCATCCCACTTATGATTAACCTCTATTGCAAGCATCCGCAACTACAACAAAAGTATTAAGGTAAACCTAACCATAGCATGAAACATATGGATCCAAATCAGCCCCTTACGAAGCAACGCATAAACTAGGGTTTAAGCTTCTGTCACTCTAGCAACCCATCATCTACTTATTACTTCCCAATGCCTTCCTCTAGGCCCACATAATGGTGAAGTGTTATGTAGTCGATGTTCACATAACACCACTAGAGGCTAGACAACATACATCTTACCAGAATATCAAACGAATACCAAATTCACATGACTACTCATAGCAAGACTTCTCCCTTGTCCTCAGGAACGAACGTAGTTACTCACAAAGCATATTCATGTTCATAATCAGAGGGGTAATAATATGCATATAGGATCTGAACATATGATCTTCCACCAATTAAACCAACTAGCATCAACTACAAGGATTAATCAACACTACTAGCAACCTACTAGCACCAATCCCGGACTTTGAGACAAGAATTGGATGCAAGAGATGAACTAGGGTTTGGAGATGAGATGGTGCTGGTGAAGATGTTGATGGAGATTGCCCTCTCCCGATGAGAGGAGCGTTGGTGATGACAATGGTGATGATTTCCCCCTTCCGGAGGGAAGTTTCCCCAGCAGAACAGCTCCACCGGAGCTCTAGATTGGATCCGCCAAGGTTCCGCCTCGTGGCAGCTGAGTCTCGTCCCGAAAAGTTCCTCTTATTTTTTTCTCATCAAAAGACTTCATATAGGAGAAGATGGGCGTCGGAGAGCCACCAGGGGTCCCACGAGGTAGGGGGGCGCGCCCTAGGGGGGGGGCGCCCCCACCCTCGTGAGAAGGGTGTGGGCCCCCTGGCCTTCATCTTTGGCGTGGATTTTTCTTTATTTCTTTTAAGACGTTCCGTGGAGTTTCAGGACTTTTGGAGTTGCGTAGGATAGGTCTCTAATATTTGCTCCTTTTCCAGACCAGAATTCCAGCTGCCGGCATTCTCCCTCCTTGTGTAAACCTTGTAAAATAAGAGAGAATAGCCATAAGTATTGTGACATAAAGTGAAATAACAGTCCATAATGCGATAAATATCGATATAAAAGCACGATGCAAAATGGACGTATCAACTCCCCCAAGCTTAGACCTCGCTTGTCCTCAAGCGAAAAGCCGATAACAATAAATATGTCCTCATGTTTAGAGGTAGAGGCATCGATAAAAATAAAATACGGACATGAAGGCATCATGATTATTCTCATAACAGCAACATATATAGATTTTGTCATATGATTACTTATGTTCAAGTGATGATCTATTCACAATGCAAAAGTATAAATCATAAACCTTATTGGGTTCCGACAAACTATAATCTCAATCATTGAAGCAATTGCAATTTATCATAACATCGAAAAGAGTCTATGTCAGAGCTAAAAAGCAAGTCCACATACTCAACTATCATTTAGTCCTCCATAATTGCTAACACTCACGCGATACTTGTGGTTACGGAGTTTTAATCGGACACAGAGAAAGATAAGTTTTGCCCCACAACCTTTTACCTCAAGGGTAATGTCAACAATAATGGTTCATGCTCCCCTACATCCAATTAGATATATATATCATGTTCTTTCCAACATGCTGAGCTTGCCAAAGGATAAAAAAAAGAAAAGGTGAAGATCACCATGACTCTTGCAGAAGGTAGAAGATAATAATAAAGGATAGGCCCTTCGCAGAGGGAATCAGAGGTTGCCATGCGCTTTTATGGTTGGATGCATAAAATCTCAATGCGAAAGAACGTCACTTTATATTACCCCTTGTGATATGAACCTTTATTATGCAGTCTGTCGCTTTTATTGCTTTCACATCACAAGATCGTATAAAGCTTATTTCTCCCACACCAATAAATCATACATATTTAGAGCAATTTTTATTGCTTTGCACCAATGACAACTTACTTGAAGGATCTTACTCAATCCATAGGTAGATATGGTGGACTCTCATGGCAAAACTGGTTTAAGGGTATTTGGAAGCACAAGTAGTATTTCTACTTGGTGCTGTGAATTTGGCTAGCATGAGGGGGAAAGGCAAGCTCAACAAGTTAGAGGATCCATGACAACATACTTTATCTCAGATATAAGAAAGACATGACTCATTACGTCGTCTTCCTTGTCCAACATCAACTCTTTAGCATGTCATATTTTAATGAGTGCTCCCAATCATAAAAGATGTCAATGATAATATATCTATATGTGAAACCTCTCTTTCCTTATTACTTCCTATTAATTGCAACAATGACCAAAGCTATGTCTGCCAACTCCCAACAACTTTTAATCATCATACTCTTTCTATGTGAAGTCATTACTCTCAATAAGATCAATATGAACTTTTTGTTTCTTTTTATTCTTTTTCTCTTTTCTTTTATTCACCCAAGATCATGGCAAAATAATCAAGCCCTTGACTCAACACTAATCTTTATTATATATAGCTCACGGACTCGATTACATAGAGAGATCATAAAGCAAAACTCAAAACTAGATCATGCCATAAACTTTATTCTACTACATCAAGATACTACTAATATGATTGAACTAAGAAAAACGGCAAAGATAAGAGTTGTGATTGTGATACGATACCGGGGCACCTCCCCCCAAGCTTGGCAGTTGCCAAGGGGAGTGCCCATACCCATGTGATTATATCTCCTTTGTCGGTGAAGAAGGTGGAGGTGTTGTTGATGATGCGGGCTTGGTTGATGGCTTAGGCTTCTCCCTTAATTTGCGCTTGAGGACGACATTTTGATCCCTCAGATCATCAATCTCCCACTCCATGGTTAATATCTTTTTGCATAGGTCCTGCTTATTTTCCTGCAAGAGACGAAAAGGGATAAACTCGAACTTGGGTTTCTTTACCCTATCAGGGAGACTTGACTTTTTGAACTCCACGTGCATGTCCCCAAGCTGAGGAAATGGTGCTTCATCTTCATCTGAGCTCGTATCCTCCTTCCCCTCGGGTTCATAGTCCTCTTCTTCCTCCGTGGTCCATCCATCGTGTTCCACATCTCCATAGACCTTTGGATTTGCTAAGTAATCATCCACATAGCTTTATCCTTCCGAATCCTGGGAAGACATGTTGATTTAATCTACAACGGGACAGCTCGAAACAAAAATAGAGGATATTTGCGTGATACGGGAGTCAAAACCTTCGGGAGAATATATAATGAATTTTTACTGACAAAAATACATATCGTGCAAGAAAACAGAGTCCGGAAGGCACACGAGGTGCTCACGAGGTAGGGGGCGCGCCCAGGGGGGTAGGGCGCGCCCACCACCCTCGTGGGGCCCTTCTGTCCTTCCCGGACTGCTTCTTATTTTTCTATTTTTCTAAATATTCCAAAACAGAGAAATATTGCCTTAAAATTGTTTTGGAGTCGGTTTACTTACCGTACCACATAGCTATTCCTTTTCAGAGTCTGGAACGTTCCGGAAAGTGTCCCTTATGTATTCCTCCAGGGTTACAGTTTCAATAATATTGGTTTCAACATTTATGGGATTACGTGAGATATAATGTTTAATTCTTTGACCATTTACCACCTTCGGATTTGTGCCCACGAAATTGTTGATTTTTATGGCACCGGAACGATAGACCTCTTCGATAACATAGGGGCCTTCCCATTTAGAGAGAAGTTTTCCTGCAAAAAATCTTAAACGAGAGTTGTACAGTAATACATAATTACCTACATTAAACTCACGCTTTTGTATCCTTTTGTCATGCCATCTTTTAACTTTTTCTTTGAACAACTTGGCATTTTCATATGCTTGGGTTCTCCATTCATCAGGTGAGCTAATATCAAATAACCTCTTCTCACCGGCAAGTTTAAAATCATAGTTAAGCTCTTTAGTAGCCCAATATGCCTTATGTTCTAGTTCGAGAGGTAAGTGACATGCTTTTCCATAAACCATTTTATACGGAGACATACCCATAGGATTTTTGTATGCAGTTCTATAAGCCCATAATGCATCATCAAGTTTCTTAGACCAATTCTTTCTAGACCTATTAACAGTCTTTTGCAAAATTAATTTGAGCTCTCTATTGCTCAACTCTACTTGACCACTAGATTGTGGGTGATAAGGAGATGCAATTCTATGATTAACATCATATTTAGCAAGCATTTTACGGAAAGCACCATGAATAAAGTGTGAAAAACCATCAGTCATTAAATATCTAGGGACTCCAAACCTTGGGAAAATAACTTCTTTAAGCATTTTAATAGAAGTGTTATGATCAGCACTACTAGTTGGAATAGCTTCTACCCACTTAGTAACGTAATCAACAACAACTAGAATATGTGTGTATCCATTAGAGGCAGGAAAAGGTCCCATATAATCAAAATCCCAAACATCAAACGGTTCAATAACAAGAGAATAATTCATAGGCATTTCTTGACATCTACTAATATTACCAATTCTTTGACATTCATCACAAGACAAGACAAACTTACGGGCATCCTTGAAGAGAGTAGGCCAATAAAACCAGATTGCAATACCTTATGTGCAGTTCTATCTCCAGCGTGGTGTCCTCCGTAAGACTCGGAATGACACTTGCGTAGGATCTGTTCCTGTTCATGCTCAGGTACACAACGTCTAATAACACCATCTACTCCTTACTTATAAATATGTGGGTCATCCCAGAAGTAATGCCTTAAATCATAGAACTTTTTCTTTTGCTGGTATGTGAAGCTAGGTGGTATAAATTCAGCAACAATATAATTAGCATAATCAGCACACCATGGAGTACTACGAGAAGTACTTATAACATTTAATTGTTCATCAGGAAAGCTATCATTAATAGGTAGTGGGTCATCAAGAATATTTTCTAACCTAGACAGATTGTCTGCAACGGGGTTCTCAGCTCCCTTTCTATCAACAATATGCAAATCAAATTCTTGTAGCAAGAGAACTGTCAGGACCCCGACTCAATGCCACATCGATCTAGCATGTAACACCTCATATCACTTTGCGGCCTCACGCACGGTATTCCCACGGGTGTCGCCTTACCTTTGCCCGGGACCGTTTGCGTCTTTTGGCACACGTATATGATAGTGTCGCTAGCATCCATATGATAAGGAGCCCGGGCTGACATGGCTAGTCGTAAACCCAAAGTGGCACAGACTTACAGGGACAGGCATCCATGACCCAGCATCGAACGTGTCGGTCATCAGCGAGTGAATCCAGGCTGTAGCACTGGGCTAGCAGGACTCCGGTGAACCGGGCTGTAGCGGGCTAACAGGACTCCGGTATTCATCGCGTGACATTTCCCCGAAGGGACAGACACAGGAACGAAGAAGGACACATGCCGGCCAGCCTAAGTGTTCCGGAGCAGTAGCAAGCTACCATGGCTCGGTGGAAACACTTGGAGACATTTCCCGGTAAGAGAGGCTACTAAGAATAAACAACTAGGTTGTCAGATCCCACACATACCAAGCATTTCAATAACATACACACAATATGCTCGATATGTGCAAATACAACATGGCATCACAACATGACTCTACAACTCAAGTATTTTATTCAATAGGCTCCGAGGAGCGAGATATTACAAACATGGGTCTCATGACCCAACAATCAGAGCATACAAGTCAAAGCACAAGCGGAAGCTATCATGTCTGAGTACAGACATCTATAAATGAAAAAGGCTGAGAAGCCTGACTATCTACCAAATCCTGCCGAGGGCACAAGATCGTAGCTGAGGTAACAAGCTAAACATCGAAGACCATACGGAACTACTAGCGAGACTGAGGTCTCTCAGCAAAAAACATAAATTAAGCAACGTGAGTACAAATGTACCCAGCAAGACTTACATCAGAACTAACTACATATGCATCATTATCAACAAAGGGATGGTGGGGTTTAACTGCAGCAAGCCAACTTTGACTCGGTGGCTATCTTACACTACGACTGCAAGTAACTCTTTTGAGGTGGCGCACACGAGTCCACATATTCACCATATCAATACACCACTATGGATTCACTCCCGTCTCCCTACGAGAGCGCCATCCATAGCACTCACGCTTATCTTGTGTATTTTAGAGTATCCACTTTCACTTGTCTATGAACTGATATAAGCAACCCAGAAGTCCTTTTCCGCGGACACGGCTATTCGAATAGATGATGTTAACCCTGCAGGGGTGTACTTCTTCACACACGCTCTCACCACTTGCCGCCGTTTACACGACATGTACTCGGCAACCTTCAAGCGGAAGCCCAACGTGGGTGTCGGCCACGGCCTGCCTAAACACTCAAGTCTCTAGTCCAGGTTTATCGCCTATTAGGGTTCCATCCATGAGGAGATCCGGCCGGAGTTTCGCTCACAGCCCCAAATGATGTGAACAGGGTTCCGTGACACCAAACGGGCGCCCGGTTTACCCGGCCACGTGCCTACCGCATCACAGCCCACCCCTACGGTCAGCGCTGCGCACGGCCTCCAGCATACTACAAACACCAGAAACTACTTGCAACTCCTGGACAGAGGACAAGGGTGATCAAGAAGCCGAGAGGGTCCATTGGTTTCGGGCCCAATGCGTGGTAGTAGCTGAATCATGGATCACAAACACAGAACTCAGTTCCTGAGGACGGTTGCAATGAGACAACCCACCATGTACTCCTACATGGCCTCTCACCGCTACCTTTACCAAATCGTGTTCACACACTTAGCTCACACACAGTAGGACATGTTCACACACCTCTGATTCATCCCCGATGAATCAGACCTGACTCAACTCTAAGCAGTAGTAGGCATGACAAACAAGCATGAATGAGTAGGCACATCAGGGCTCAAACAACTCCTACTCATGCTAGTGGGTTTCATCTATTTACTGTGGCAATGACAGGTCATGCAGAGGATAAAGGGGTTCAACTACCGCAGCATGTAACAGTTGAATCGGTGTTGTCCTAATGCAGTAAAAGAGAGCAGGAGCGAGAGAGTGGGATTATATCGGAATGAACAAGGGGGTTTTGCTTGCCTGGCACTTCTGAAGATAACATTGAGTCTTCATCAGTGTCAACGATCACATCGTCGGTACAACGTCTACCCAGGGAGAACAACACCGGCAAACACAGAAGAAACACGATCAATGCAATGCACAATATGATGCATGCTATGACATGGCAATATGCTGGTGTTTTGATCTAATGCAACTAGCAACAGATTAAATGAAGTTGGTTTGAATACAAGATTCAAATTTAAACTCCATATGTGATTATTCAAATGCCATTTAATTGATTTGTGCTAAACAGCAGCTATAAGTTGTTCTAACATGCATGAAAATGGTACAAATGGATTCCTTGAATTTTTCTGATAATTTTTCATATATAAATTATTTAATTTGGAGTTACGGTTGAATTTCTATGAATTTTAGAAGTTTATACAATTTCCTGGAATTTCCTGATTATTTATAAAATAAACTAAATTCCAGAAAAGGAATATTGCGTCAGCATGGCGTAAGGCTGAGGTCAGCAGGTCAACTGGGTCGCCCAGAGTCAAACCTGACGTGTGGGGGCCACACATCAGTGTCACAGTTAGTTAACAGGGGGTTATTTGCTTAATTAAAGGATTAGGGGGGTCGGGGCCCACTGGTCAGTGTTAGTGGCTAATTAGGTTTAGTTAATATTTAACTAAAGTTAGCAGGGCCTGGCCCCACTAGTCAGCGACCCTGGGGGGTCAAACCCCAGGTCAAACAAGTCAAACCCGCCGGCGACATGACGCCGGCGAGGCCCGAGACGGCGGCGATGCGCGGAATCGCAGCACAGGCCACGGTTCGAGGCGCGGATGGCACCGTTGGAACCCTGGGCCTCGTCCGCGTCGGCTGGTGCTAAAGGGGTCACCGGAGACGACCTAAATCGACGGTGGTGTCCGCTTCCGCGGCGGCCGGAGTTCGGGCGCTGATCGATTCGACGCTATGGTGCACTACGGGAGGAACTGGTGGGTGCTGCGGGCTCCTGAGGTTGCGGTGAGCACGACGGTGGGCTCGGGAACGAGCTGCGGTGGCTGTGGCCACGGTCACGCCATGGCCGGCGGCAAGGAGCAATCGGCTCCGGTGAAAAGGGCGGCTAGAGTGCGGGAACGAGCGCGAGGAGGAGGGGGGATGGAAGAAGAGCTCACAGCGGATCCGGTGGAGGCAACGGCGAGGCCGGAGAGGGGCTGGAGCTCGCGAATCCTCGAAAGTTCGCCGGCGGCCGAAGGTTGGGGACGAGCTTGAGGGCGACGCTGCAGGGCTTCCGGAGGGCCGTGGATCGGTGGGGAGGAAGAGGGGGTCGAGGCGGAGCCTTTGAGCGCATCGGCGAGGCTAGGGGGTGGCGGTGGCCGCGAGGGAGCTCGTCGGTGGCGGCGGCTCCGTTCGGTCGCGGGAGGGAGAGGAAGCAGAGGAAGGGGAAGAGTTCGGGAGAGAGTGAGAGAGTTCCAGAGGAGTGGCGTGGCACGCATGGAGGCGTCCGGGGTGTTGAGGTGGAGCGGCAAGCAGGAGGTGGCCGGGGCGTGCGCCGGCGTGCGTCAGCCACGCGCCTGTGCCTACTGGCGCGAGGAGGAAGGCGACAGGGGGGGAAGTGGAGATGGGCTGGGCCGTGCTGGGCCAGGTAAGTGGGCGCGAGGTAAGTTAGGTAGGTGGCCTGGTGGCTTTCTCTCCCTCTCTTTATTAGTTTCTGTTTTCTATTTTTTTCTGTCTCTGTTTTGATTTAGTTTTAGCAACTAAACCATTTTAATAAATTCTGTAGTTTATTATGTGGCTTGCTAAAATATATACAAAGCCACTCACAAACTTCCAGAATTATTTGGAGTCATATTTAATATATATTAAATATAAATCCAAAGCAAATAGTTATTGGATTAATTCAAATGGCCAAAATAAATATCTCTGTGACTCCAAAAATATTGGTTTAAATTTTACCTCTCACCAATATTTCCATGGAATAACAGGAACATTTTCTTGGACTTCTTTGAGAAGATTTTAATGTTGATCATTTTTAGAAGGTTTCTGAGGCTTTAAAAATCCCTCAATTCAAATTTCATTTGAATTAAAACATGATGCTCACAAGAGGTCTAGCCTAGTGCATAACAGGATCAGGGATGTGACAAGAACCCATCTAATAAGTCTAGGTTTAGCATCTTTCTTTTCCATAAGATATTTAATAGCAGCATGATCAGTTTGAATAGTTACTTTAGAATCAACAATATAAGATCTGAACTTATCACAAGCAAATACAACTGCTAAGAGTTCTTTTTCAGTAGTAGCATAATTTCTTTGAGCATTGTCTAGAGTCTTACTAGCATAATGAATAACATTTAATTTCTTATCAACTCTTTGCCCTAGAACATCACCTACAACATAATCACTAGCATCACACATAATTTCAAAGGGTAGGTTCCAATCAGGTGGCTGAACAACAGGTGTAGAGACTAATGCTTTCTTAAGTATTTCAAATGCTTCTACACAATCATCATCAAAGACAAATGGTATAATTTTTTTGCAATAAATTAGTCAGAGGCCAAGAAATTTTTGAGAAGTCCTTAATGAACCTCCTATAAAATCCAGCGTGACCAAGGAAACTTCTTATACCTTTGATGTCCTCGGGACATGGCATCTTTTCAATAGCATCAACCTTGGCTTTATCAACTTCAATACCTCTTTCAGAAACTTTGTGCCCCAAGACAATACCCTCATTAACCATAAAGTGGCACTTTTCCCAATTCAAGACAAGATTAGTTTCTTCGCATCTCTGCAAAACTCGATCAAGATTGCTCAAGCAATCATCAAAAGAGGAACCATAGACGGAAAAGTCGTCCATGAAAATCTCACAAATCTTTTCACAAAAGTCAGAGAATATAGCCATCATGCATCTTTGAAAGGTAGTAGGTGCATCACATAAACCAAAAGGCATACGTCTATAAGCAAAAGTACCAAAAGGGCATGTAAAAGTAGTCTTTGATTGATCTCTAGCCGACACAGGTATTTGAGAGAAACCAGAATAACCATCTAGAAAGCAATAATGTGTATGTTTGCATAATCTTTCTAGCATTTGATCAATAAAAGGTAAGGGGTAATGATCTTTCTTAGTAGCTTTATTTAATTTGCGGAAATCAATTACCATCCTATAACCTGTGATAATTCTTTGTGGAATCAATTCAGCTTTATCATTAGGAACAATAGTAATACCCCCCTTATTAAGGACACAATGGACATGACTTACCCACTCACTATCAGCAATGGGATAGATTATACCTGCCTCCAGAAGCTTTAGTATTTCTTTCCTTACCACTTCTTTCATTTTAGGATTCAAACATCGTTGAGGATCACGAACTGGTTTGGCATCTGCTTCCAAATTTATTTTATGTTGACATAGAGTGGGACTAATGCCCTTAAGATCATCAAGAGTATATCCAATAGCAGCATGATGCTTCTTCAGAGTTTTCAATAATCTTTCTTCTTCATGCTCTGAAAGGTTAGCACTAATAATAACAGGATATATCTTCTTTTCATCAAGATAAGCATATTTAAGATTATCAGGCAACGGTCTGAGCTCAAACACGGGATCACCCTTGGGTGGAGGTGGATCCCTAAAATTTCAACAGGCAAGTTGTGATGCAGAATAGGTTCCTGTTTAAAGAATACTTCATCTATTTCCCTTCTTTCATTCATGAACATATCATTTTCATGGTCTAGCAAATAGTGTTCTAAAGGATCACTAGGAGGTACGGCAATAGAAGCAAGACCAATAATTTCATCCTTACTAGGTAATTCTTCCTCACGACATTGTTTACCAAATTTAGAGAAATTAAACTCATGAACCATATCATCCAAACCAACAGTAACAATATTCTTAGTGCAGTCTATGGTAGCATTGACAGTATTTAAGAAGGGTCTACCAAATATAATTGGCCAAAAGCTATTTTGCGGAGAAGTAAGAACACGAAAATCAGCAGGATATTTAGTTTTCCCACACAAGACTTCAACATCTCTAACAATTCCAATTGGTGCAATAGTATCTCTATTAGCAAGTTTAATAGTAACATCAATATCTTCTAACTCAACAGGTGCAATTTCATTCTTTATTTCTTTGTATAAGTCATGAGGTATAACACTAGCACTAGCACCCATATCACATAAGCCATGATAACAATGATCTCCTATTTTAGCAGAAATAACAGGCACGCCTACCACAGGTCTATGTTTATCTTTATCACAAGGTTTAGCGATTCTGGCAGTTTCACCTTCGAACTGAATAACATGCCCATCAATATTATCAGACAAGAGATCTTTAACAATAGCAATAATAGGTTCTACTTTAACTTGCTCAGAAGGTGTATAAGTTCTAATATTGCTTTTACGAACAACAGTTGAAGCTTTAGCATAATCCTTTATTCTAATAGGGAAAGGTAGTTTCTCAATATAAGAAGTATGAACAATAGGATCATTATAAGTGACAGTCTTTTCTTCAACTTTAATAGGTGCAGCTACTTTTACTTCTATGGGAGGATGATATTTAAACCACTTCTCCTTAGGGATATTAACATAAGTAGCAAAAGATTCACAGAAAGAAGCTACTATCTCAGAGTCAAGTCCATATTTAGTGCTAAAATTACGGAAAATATCGGTGTCCATAAAAGATTTAACACAATCAAACTTAGGTGTCATACCTGACTCCTTACCCTCGTCGAGGTCCCAATCTTCAGAGTTGCGTTTAATTCTATCCAATAAATTCCATCTGAATTCAATAGTCTTCATCATAAAAGAGCCAGCACAAGAAGTATCGAGCATGGTGCGATTGTTTTCAGAAAGCCGAGCATAAAAACTTTGCATAATTATTTCTCTCGAGAGCTCATGATTGGGGCATGAATATAACATTGATTTAAGCCTCCCCCAAGCTTGAGCGATGCTTTCTCCTTCACGAGGCCAGAAATTATATATATAATTGCGATCACGATGAACAAGATGCATAGGGTAATACTTTTGATGAAATTCGAGCTTCAATCTTTTATAGTCCCACGATCTCATATCATCACATAGCCTATACCATATCAACGCGTCTCCCTTCAAAGATAAAGGGAATACCTTCTTCTTAGCAACATCATCGGGTATACCTACAAGCTTAAATAATCCACAAACTTCATCCACATATATTAAGTGCTCATCAGGATGCTTTGTTCCATCTCCTGTAAAAGGGTTATCTAGCAGTTTTTCTATCATACCCAAAGGATACTCATAAGGAATTTCATTTTCAATAGGTTCAGTAGGTTGAGGAGCAACTCTTTTCTCTACTGGATGGGGTGAAGATACCCCGAACAAGCCCCTCAGAGAATTACTTTCCATAGTAACAAGTGACAGTAAATTTCAGCACACTATATAAATTTTTCCTTACCAAATTCCACCTACCAAAGGCGCTACACTCCCCGGCAACGGTGCCAGAAAAGAGTCTTGACGACCCACAAGTATAGGGTATCTATCCTAGTCCTTTCGATAAGTAAGAGTGTCGAATCCAACGAGGAGCAGAAGGAAATGATAAGTGGTTTTCAGCAAGGTATTCTCTGCAAGTACCGAAATAAGTGGTAACAGATAGTTTGGTGATAAGATAGGTTGTAATGAGCAACAAGTAACAAAAGTAAATAAAGTGCAGCAAGATGGCCCAATCCTTTTGTAGCAAAGGACAAGCTGGAACAAACTCTTATAATAGGAAAAGCACTCCCGAGGACACATGGGAATATCGTCAAGCTAGTTTTCATCACGTTCATATGATTCGCGTTCGATACTTTGATAATTTTATATGTGGGTGGACCGGTGCTTGGGTGCTGTTCTTACTTGAACAAGCATCCCACTTATGATTAACCTCTATTGCAAGCATCCGCAACTACAACAAAAGTATTAAGGTAAACCTAACCATAGCATGAAACATATGGATCCAAATCAGCCCCTTACGAAGCAACGCATAAACTAGGGTTTAAGCTTCTGTCACTCTAGCAACCCATCATCTACTTATTACTTCCCAATGCCTTCCTCTAGGCCCAAATAATGGTGAAGTGTTATGTAGTCGACGTTCACATAACACCACTAGAGGCTAGACAACATACATCTTATCAAAATATCAAACGAATACCAAATTCACATGACTACTCATAGCAAGACTTCTCCCTTGTCCTCAGGAACGAACGTAATTACTCACAAAGCATATTCATGTTCATAATCAGAGGGGTAATAATATGCATATAGGATCTGAACATATGATCTTCCACCAATTAAACCAACAAGCATCAACTAAAAGGAGTAATCAGCACTACTAGCAACCTACTAGCACCAATCCCGGACTTTGAAACAAGAATTGGATGCAAGAGATGAACTAGGGTTTGGAGATGAGATGGTGCTGGTGAAGATGTTGATGGAGATTGCCCTCTCCAGATGAGAGGAGCGTTGGTGATGACGATGGTGATGATTTCCCCCTCCCGGAGGGAAGTTTCCCCAGCAGAACAGCTCTGCGGAGCTCTAGATTGGATCCGCCAAGGTTCCGCCTCGTGGCGGATGAGTCTCGTCCCGAAAAGTTCCTCTTATTTTTTTCTCATCGAAAGACTTCATATAGGAGAAGATGGGCGTCAGAGAGCCACCAGGGGGCCCACAAGGTAGGGGGGCGTGCCCTGGGGGGGCACCCTCGTGAGAAGGGTGTGGGCCCCCTGGCCTTCATCTTTGGCGTGGATTTTTCTTTATTTCTTTTAAGACGTTGGAGTTTCAGGACTTTTGGAGTTGCGCAGAATAGGTCTCTAATATTTGCTCCTTTTCCAGACCAGAATTCCAGCTGCCAGCATTCTCCTTCCTTGTGTAAACCTTGTAAAATAAGAGAGAATAGCTACAAGTATTGTGACATAAACTGAAATAATAGTCCATAATGCGATAAATATCGATATAAAAGCATGATGCAAAATGGACGTATCAAGCTTCGATTTTCAGAAAGAAACACTCAACTCGGAGCTATGAAACTCAAACTACGATAAAAACAAGTTAGAATTCAAATCTGCTTGCAACCAAATTTTAAATTGTGAAAACCATGTTCAAGTTGGTTAACTGGAAAGAGGCGTTCAAGACAAAGATTTGGGCGTTGGTTTCACTAGATTTGGACGAAAGGTTGAAAAGTTGCGGGCGTTCGAAGATCAGGGGCTAATCTGTGATAAAAATAATCACGGATAGGTCCCTGGCCGAAAATGAAGTAAAAAGAAAAGACTAACAACGAACGTTCGTTAACAGGGACAAACGAACGACCGCGTTCGCGAATAGAGGCGTTCGGGCGAACGTCCGCTAATTAGCTAAACCAAAGAAAAACCGAGAAAACTGATCTAGATACAAAACCGAAAAACCAAACGAACCGGCGAACCGGGCGGTTTTTATACCGGTCAACAGCGACAGGCGGCAGCGTCGGCGCGGCAATGGCGAGGCGGGGTGTCGGGCGCGGTCAGCGGACGGCGGCGTCGGCGCGGGGCAACGGCGCTAGCGGCGAGGCTGCGGTGGTGAGACGAGGAGGAGGCGGCGGCCTCGGGGCTGCTTATAAAGGCTCCCCCGGGTTCCCCGACTTGGAGAGGGGGTCGGTGAGGCGGCGGCGAGTCGGACTCCTTCGGGAGTCCGGCGACTCCACGGCGAGCGACGCGGGCAAGGCGGCGGCGCGGCTGGGCTTGGCCCGGCTCGGCTCGGGCCGGCCTAGAACTCTTTTAAATAAATTCCGCTGAAGAAAAATCCTAAATAAAAAATAAAAAAATTATAAAAATGCCAAAAACAATTTTCACCGTCTAAATGCAATATTTAGAAGAAAGTGAACATTTTCTGGCCTAAAAGTGCAATTTTGAAAAATGCATATTTTTCTAATTCAAATAAAATCTTGAATAAAATTCCAAATGAAATATTTATTTGATTTTAAAAATATTTCCTCCAATCTTTCTTTCTTTTTGAAGAAGTCATATTATCTTCTCTCTTTTATTTTAATATTGGAAATATTTCGGAGAGAAAACTTATTAAACCAAAATGATCCTCTTTTCAAATTTGAGAAAAATTCAAATATGAAAATAAATGAAATCCCCAACTCTCTCCGTGGGTCCTTGAGTTGCTTAGGATTTCTAGGATCGCAATCAAAATGCAAATAAAATATGATATGCATATGATGACCTATGTATAACATCCAAATTGAAAATTTGGGATGTTACAAACCTACCCCCTTAAGATGAATCTCGCCCTTGAGATTCGGGTTGGCTAGAAAATAGGTGTGGGTGGTCTTTCCGTAGGTCTTCCTCTCGTTCCCAGGTGGCTTCATCTTCGGTATGGTGGCTCCACTGAACTTTGCAAAACTTAATAACCTTGCTGCGCGTAACTCGGCTGGCAAACTCGAGAATCTTGACATGTTTCTCCTCGTAGGTAAAATCACTATCCAACTGAATTGCTTCCAGGGGCACTGTATCTCTCAGACGAATATCGACCATCTCTGCATGGCACTTCTTCAACTGGGAAACGTGAAACGCATCATGAACTCCTGACAGTCCTTCGGGTAACTCCAACTTGTAGGCAACCTCTCCCATACGTTCCAAAACTCGGCACGGTCCTACAAATCTCAGGGCTAGCTTTCCCTTAACTCTAAAATGTTTTACTCCTCGCGGTGGTGACACATGAAGATATGCTCGGTCTCCAATATCATATACTACCTCCTTGTGTTTAGTATCTGCATAACTCTTCTGCCTGGACTGAGCTACCTTCAGTCTATCTCGAATCAACTTAACCTTCTCTTCAGACTCTTTGATTAAATTTGGTCCAAATAACTGATGGTCTCCAACTTCATCCCACATTAATGGTGTCCCGCATCTCCTTCCATACAAAGCTTCAAAAGGTGCCATCTTCAAGCTTGCTTGATAACTATTGTTGTACGAGAACTCCGCGTAAGGCAGATTGTTATCCCAACTAGATCCATAATCTAGCGCACAAGCTCTCAACATGTCCTCCAGAACCTGATTGACTCTCTCTGTCTGTCCATCTATCTGCGGATGAAAGGTTGTACTGAACTCTAGTCTAGTACCCAAAGTCTGGTGCAATGATTCCAAAACTTCGAGGTAAACTGCATCCCTCTATCTGATACGATGGTCCTCGGAACTCCATGCAGACATACGATCCTGGTCATATATATCTTGGCCAACTTCACGCTTGTATAGGTGGTTTTCACTGGGATAAAGTGAGCCACTTGTCAAACGATTAACTACTACTTAGATTGAATCGTATCCGATCGGGTCCTGGGTAATCCGGTGATGAAATCCATGCCAAGCTTGTCCCACTTCCATTCGGGTATCGACATAGGCTGCAGTAATCCTGCTGGTTTCTGATGTTCTGTCTTTACTCTCTGGCATACACCACACACTGCTACATACTCGGCAATATCCTTCTTCATACCTGTCCACCAGAAACGCTCCTTCAAATCCAAATACATCTTGGTGTTTTTGGGGTGAATCGAGTATGGCGAGTCATGATCCTCCTGAAGTATTAACTTCCCGATCTCTGCATTATTGGGCACATAAATATGATCCTCAAACCATAAGGTCTCGTGCTCATCCTCACGGAAACCCTTGACTTTTCCTTTGCTCATTTTCTCTTTTATCTCAGCAATCTCCTTATCATCCTTCCGAGCTTCTTGAATCTTTCCCAATAATGTTGACTGAACTTCCATTGCTACAAAAAACCTCTTGGAACTATCTCTAAACAAAGCTCCTTGAGATTCTTGACTAACTCCTGCGGTAATCCTCCGCTTACAAGGGTATTGGCATAACTCTTCCAGCTCAAAGCGCCTGCTACGACATTGGCTTTTCTTGGGTGATAATGCAATTTCATATCATAATCCTTTATGAGCTCCAACCATCTCCTTTGCCTGATATTTAACTCCTTTTGCGTGAAAATGTACTTCAAACTCTTGTGATCTATGTACACATCACATCTGTTTCCAATTAGAAAATGTCTCCAAGTCTTGAGCGCATGCACTATGCCTGTCAACTCCAACTCATGTGTGGCATAATTCAACTCATGCAGTCGAAGTTGTCGTGAGGAATATGAAACAACTCTTCCATCCTGCATAAGTACTCCTCCAAGTCCTAAGCGAGAAGCGTCGCAATACACTTGGAAATCCTTGCGTATATCCGGAAGAATCAGCACTGGGGATGTAACCAAACGTTTCTTCAACTCCTAAAAACTAGCCTCACAATCTTCAGTCCATTTGAACTTGGTGTCCTTCTTCAACAACTCCGTCATAGGCTTTGCAATCTTGGAAAAATTCTCAATGAATCTCCGATAATATCCCGCGAGTCCTAGAAAACTGCGGATCTCCCTAACTGAGGTGGGTGCCAACCACTCAGTTACAGACTGAACCTTGGTGGGGTTTACTGCTATATATAACATTTCCAAGAAACCCTACTTCCTTCAACCAAAACTCACACTTGCTAAACTTGGCATACAACTGATGTTCCCTGAGCTTCTCGAGAACTAAGCGCAAGTGTTCCTTGTGTTCATCTTCATTCTTCGAGTATACCAAAATATCATCAATGAACACCACCACAAACTTATCCAAAAACTCTATGAACACCTTATTCGTCATACTCATGAAGTAGGCAGTGGCGTTGGTCAATCCAAATGACATGACCGTGTACTCATATAGCCCATACCTTGTGGTGAAAGCTGTCTTAGGTATATCCTTTTCTCGGATCTTCAACTGGTGGTATCTTCTTATCGCAGATCGATCTTGGAAAATACTTTAGCTCCTTGTAGATGGTCAAACAAATCGTTGATCATCGGTAGTGGGTACTTGTTCTTGATCGTCATTTCATTCAATGCTCGATAATCAACAGCCATTCTCAAAGATCCATCCTTATTCTCAACCAAGAGCACTGGGGCTCCCCATGGGGATGAACTTCATCGAATGTAACCTTTCTCCAATAACTCCTTAATCTGCTTCTTAATTTCCTCCAGATCATTTGCGAGCATCCAGTATGGCCTCTTTGATATTGCTCCGGTGCCTGGCAACAACTCTATCAAAAATTCTATGTCTCGATCTGGTGGCATGCCTGGTAGTTCCTCTGAAAATACATCTGGGTAATCCTTCACAATAGGCACTTCTTCCTGAACAACCCCCGAAAGATAATTCACTTGGGTCCTCCTTGACGAATGTCTAGATACATACTTGATCCTTTTTCCTTCCGGGGTGGTGAGTAAAATGGACTTACTAGCACAATCGATGCTTCCTCCATACTTTGATAACCAATCCATGCCTAATATTATATCAAATCCTTGATACTCCAAAATTATTAGGTCTGAGTGGAAAACATGGCTACCAATGGTTAAGGGTAACCGATCACACCATCGGCTGGCCATATACTCCGCTCCTGGCGAGCTTACTAACATGGGTGACCTAAGGGCTAACATTGGTAAGTTAAACTTGTCCACAAATCCCTTTATATGTATGAATGCGATGCACCAGTATCAAAAATAACGAGTGCGGTAATTGACTTAATCAAAAACTTACCAATCACTGTGTCAGGCTGTTCTTCAACCTCCTCCATGTTGATGTGGTTCACCTGACCTCTGGTGAAGGGATTGGGCTTCTTCCCAGAGTTTCATTTCCATTGCCATTCTTCAACTCAGAACAGTCGTTGGCATAGTGCCTAGTCTTCCCGCACTTGTAACAGGTAACATGGGTCAGGTCCTTCTTGGCGGGGGTTGCTGGGTTGGGGCGGTTCTGGCTACTGCTTGCTCCATTCCCATTTCCATTCTTAGGCCCACTGTGGTTATGGGAACTTCCTACATTGTGAGTATGGCCTCCATGGTTATGGGTGTAACCTCCGGGGTTAGGGGTAAAGCGAGGCTTCTGCTGAGCTCAAGAATTGTACTTCCCCTGTCCATACTTCCGTTTGCGGCTCTCTATCTGCTGTTGTTTGCTTTCAACCATAAGGGCCCACTCTACCAACTCCTGATAGTTAGTGAATGTTGCCACCATCGACTGCATACTCATCTCATCATTCAGCCCTTCCATAAACTTCTCCTACTTTGTGGCATCTGTGGCCACATCATCTGGAGCATAGCGGGCTAACTTGCTAAACTCATCCATGTACTGCCCCACAGTACGATTTCCCTGGCGTAAGTTGTAGAACTCATGCTTCTTCATATTCATAGCTCTAGTTGAGACATGGGTTGTGCGGAATGCTTACTGAAATTGATCCCAAGTGACATTGTCTATGGGAAAAGTGGCTGTGTAATTCTCCCACCATGATGCTGCTGGTCCATCCAATTGTTGTGCGGCAAAGCGCACCTTCTCCGCATCTGTGCAACCTGTGGTGGTCAACTCCCTTCCAATCCTGCGTAGCCAGTCATCAGAAATAATCGGCTCGGTGCTACTGGAAAACACCGGCGGATTCAACCTCAGAAAACGGGCTAAGTTGTCAGCTGGAGGTGGTGGCGGTGGGTTGTTTTTGTTGTTGTTGCCTTAGTTCTGGACTAGTAGTTGCATCAAGGCATTCTTCCATTGGATCAACTGAGTGAGCTCCGATGGGAAGACAAATCCGGGGTCACGTCTCAGAGGCATTTGATGGGTTTAGAGGGGAGAGATTTAGAATAGAACAAGGTCTAAGGAGAAAACACTACCCATATGCACATGAGACAAACACATTCATACCACACCACTCAATTCAAACAAGGGCATACAATCGATCTAGCTACCGTTACAAAAACTCGGATTACTACTATATACATGGGGAAATACTACTGATAATATGGTGGTCATCTAGAAATTTTGATCGGTGGAAGACTCCATGTATCTGCTCCAGCTTCATCTTCGTAATCATCATCACTACTTTCGGGGTCAGAGTCTGTGTCGTCGATGATGATGTAGTCCTCGGGATGATCATCATCTCCCCTGGCGCGAGGTCTCCCATGAATACTCTTAGCTTCCTTGTCAGGTCGTCATTCTTTTCTACCAGCACTGTGATTTCCTCTTCGTATCCATCACGTGTAGACTTGAGTTCCTCTTCAAGCTCCATGTTCCTAGTCATCACCTTCTTCAGATCTATCATGCTGGCGGCGAATGTGTTGGTCTAACTCTTGGATAAAGGCTACAATGGACTTGTATCTGGTAGATGGTGTCTTTAAGATCCTTGTGATAAACTTCGCCGATGCGTCCCATGGCGATGTGGGCTGCCATGCTCTTTTCTAGACTCCAGGTTGGTGCATCAAAGGAAAACTCTATGGGCTCAGTAACTGGTGTAAATGTCCTTCCTGGAACATGAACTTGAATCATCCAACGCTCCTATTCTGGTGAAGTGGCGGTGTAGGTCCCGGTGAAGCTTGGTATTCCGATGTTCAGGTACCTAGTGACTTCCTTAAAGTGTCATCCAAAAGGTGTGTCTTCATCCAGTTGATCAAACTTGTTCCTTGGGTCCACCATCTATAGAGTGGAAAATGAAGAGGAGTCAGAAATGAGTAGAGGAGAGTGACCTATGGCTTATATTAGTGGTCGTATCCTACAATCAGCGTGTGCTCTGATACCATCTTGTAGGGATCTGACCTCAAACGGTCAAATCTCTATGCATAAGTGTCATCCCTGGATCGGTAATGCTGACACACATAGTACTTGAAGGATTTATAACAAAGTTCCAATCACACACTTAATACATCGATAGTCTCAAAAGAGAACTTATTACAATAATATGGCTTAAAGCCATCTAAATAAGATAACAGCGGAAGGCTTTGAAGGTAAGTGAGTCCATCAACTCCAACGACATAGCCGAGTGCACGACAACGACCTAGCGCACCTTACTCTTCGTCTGAAAAGTCTGCAACATAATATGTTGTAGCCCGAAAATGGGTCAGCACATGGAATATGCTGGCAAAATAACATTGTAGAGCAATGAACATGAAGCAGCTATAACTACATGCATCTATGGCTGGTGGAGGCTCTACGGTTTTCATGTTTTTACGAAAAGCCAAGTTTTCCCTACAACAAAGGAATATATTTTGTTTAACTATCATGGTAGTTGATAAACATCGAGAATGGTAACCCCATCTCAATCCCAATTAAAGTAATCATTAACCCAACAAGTTAATTAAATAAAGTGACGAGATCAACATAATAATTCAAGCACCAGATACTCAAGATGTCCATAACCGGGAACACGGCTAATCATGATTAGTTTGTACACTCTGCAGAGGTTTGCACCCTTTTTCCCACAAGATCGATCTCCTCCGTTGATTTCTCGCACTACATGATGTTTGAGAAACGGATGACCGAGACACAGTCTTTCAAAAACATTAGCCCTTTCGACGGGTAAACCGTACCACCTACATCCCCTACATCTGCTAGTTTACCACCGAAAGAGGTCACACAACATACTCAACTATGCTAGAGCCCATAATGGCCTGTGGCTGCACATGGAAGTTTCCAGCATGAATAGCAATATGATCCCTTTGAGTCTGGGTGGCAGACCATAGGATGATCACACGGATTCCCCGTGATCTCCTTGGACAGCACTGGATTGCCCCCAGGTGCCCACAAACAATCCACCTAGATGTGTGTTAAAGTAGCCACCTTAGATAAACCCTTAGTTCATAATAATACTCACAACTGTCATGAATCACTCAAACAAAACCACGTCTACGAGCATAGCATAGCAGTAAAAACATAACGTAGAAGTAACTCCCAGGGTTTGAATGAAAAAGGGCAATAGGTACTACCTCAACTATTACTTCCCAATACCCACATGTTATAAAGTCCTAACCATGCAATGCTTGAGGGTTTAAACTAATGCATAAAAACTGGGTAATAAAGGGGTATGATCAAAGTGTTACTTGCCTTGCTGACGATTTGAAAACCCTAGTGACTCGTAGTAGCATGCTTCGCACTCCGGGAATTCTATCGCAAACAAATGATAACATACATAAGAACTCAATCAATAGATGCAAGGTTAAAACTCAAGAGAAAGGATCCAAATCGAAAGTACAAGAAAAGAGCTTCGATTTGCAAAAAGAAACACTCAACTCAGAGCTACGAAACTCAAACTACGATCAAAAGAAATTCAAATTCAAATCTGCTTGCGACCAAATTTTAAATTGTCAAACCCATGTTCAAGTTGGTTAACTAGACAGAGGGGTTAGAGATGAAGATTTTCGCGTTGGTTTCACTAGATTTGGACGAACGGTTGAAAAGGTGCGGGCGTTCGAACATCAGGGGCTAATCTGTGATAAAAATAATCACGCACAGGTCCCTGGCCGAAAATAAAATAAAAAGAAAAGACTAATGAACGAACGTTCATTAACAGGGACAAACGAACGAATGCATTCGCGAACAGAGGCGTTCGGGCGAACGTCCGCTAATTAGCTAAACCGAAGGAAAACCGAGAAAATCGGTCTAGAAACAAAACCGAAAAAACCGAACGAACCGACGAACCGGGCGGTTTTTATACCGGTCAACGGCGGTAGGTCAACGACGACGGGCGTAGGTGTCGGCGCGGCAACGACGAGGCGGGGCATCGGGCGGGGTCAGCGGACGACGGTGTCGACGCGGTGCGGCGGAGCTGCGGCGCGGCGCGGGCAGCGGCGACGCTGGTGGCAGGGTTGCGGTGGTGAGATGAGGAGGAGGCTGCTTATAAAGGTTCCCCCCGGGTTCCCTGACTTGGAGAGGGGGTCGGCGAGGCGGCGGCAAGTCGGACTCCTTCGGGAGTCCGGCGACTCCACGGCGGGCGACACGGGCAAGGCGGCGGCGCGGCTGGGCTTGGCCTGGCTCAGCTCGGGCCGTCCAAGAACCTTTTTTTTAATAATTTATTTCGAAGAAAAATCCTAAATCGAAAATAGTAAAAAATTCTAAAAATGAAAAAAAAACAATTTTCACCGTCTAAATAAAATATTTAGAACAAAGTGAACATTTTTCTGGCCTAAAAATGCAAATTTTTCTAATTCAAATAAAATCTCGAATAAGATTCCAAATGAAATATTTATTTGATTTTAAAAATATTTCCTCCAATATTTCTCTCCTTTTGAAGAAGTCATATTATCTTCTCTTTTTTTTAATATCAGAAATATTTCGGGGAGTGAACTTATTAAACCAAAATGATCCTCTTTTCAAATTTGAGAAAATTCCAATATGAAAATAAATGAAATCCCCAACTCTCTCTGTGGGTCCTTGAGTTGCTTAGGATTTCTATGATCGCAATCAAAATGCAAATAAAATATGGTATGCATACGATGACCTATGTATAACATCAAAATTGAAAATTTGGGATGTTACAATAACATCTGCCTCTGCTCCTGCAATAGGTCCGTCACCTAGCGGTGCATCAAGGACATAATTTTTCTGTGCAGCAATGAGGATAATCCTCAGATCATGGAGCTAGTCTGCATCATTGCTACTAACATTTTTCAACATAGTTTTCTCTAGGATCATATCATAAATAAAACGGGGAAGCTATACGCGAGCAATTTACCTACAACATAGATATGAAAATACTATCAGGACTAAGTTCATGATAAATTTAACTTCAGTTAATCATATTAATTAAGAACTCCCACTTAGATAGACATCCCTCTAGTCATCTAAATGATCATGTGATCCATATCAACTAAACCATGTCCGATCATCACGTGAGATGGAGAAGTTTTCAGTGGTGAACATTACTATGTTGATCATATCTACTATATGATTCACGCTCGACCTTTCGGTCTCAGTGTTCCGAGGCCATATCTGCATATGCTAGCACTACTAGGAAAAGGCCTACTAGTGGCGCACCAGTTTTGCCTACTAATGGCGCATTACTGGTGCGCCACTAGTACCACGCCACTAGTATTATATACTAATGGCGCACCACGGGTGCACCATTAGTATCTGGTATACTAATGGCGCACCAAACCGTGCGCCATTAGTATAGACCAACATGCGCCATTAGTATGCCTCCCAGGGGGCCATATTTACCCATGTGCTTTGGCACACTAATGGCGCACTGTGGGGTGATGCGCCATTAGTATCCTTTGGCATACTAATGGTGCACTGTGTAGTGATGCGCCATTAGTATCCTTAGGCATACTAATGGCGCACTTTGAGATGATGCACCATTAGTATGAATATTAGGTTTTTTTTACTTTTCTGATTTTTGTACAGGTTACAAAATATATTATTGGACAAAATATAGACAGCACCACACAGCAACAGCAGATTCATCGAATACAATAGAAGATTAGTCTCCGAATACAATTCATCATATTAGTCTCCGAATTCAAAAGATCGAACAAAGATAGAACATCAAGTCTCGAGACCGTGAGTAGCGAGTTTGTCTTCACATTACAAGTCGATATCGATCATCTAAACTACCATCACATAGAAGAGAGCTGCTGTCATCACGATGAGCATCATCACGATGAAACTGGTCTTCATCCGGTTCCTCCAACGCTCCCTCCTCTCTCCTGCTAGATAGCGGGCGTATCTAGATTCCGCCTCCGCCCTAGTGGTGTACCACTGAAACGGTGAACCTGTCTCCGACACTCCTCCCAGTCGTCGTAGACTCCGGGAACCTTACCCTTGTACACGACATACGACGGCATCTCTATGCACAAGCCAAACAACAGACAATACATGAGCAATATATAAGTATGCAACAAAAGGATCGGAAGAGAAAAGCAAGACATTAATAGCACGATTCATGGTCCTACTAATAAATAGAATCGATTACATCTAAGTTGAACGACTGTCCAAACCAAAGAGACATACAATTCATTAAAGTTTAATTACAACATGAGCCAACCAATGTTTCAGAACTACACATATCATCACTACTTTCGACTCGACTCATGGGACCGGAGCGTGGATGAAGCTGCAGTCTGTCATGATGGTCATGAAATCGCGGGCGTTGTCAGCCTACATTTGTAGCGTTGTGTCTATCTCACTGTTGGACGGTTGATATCTGAGGTAGAACTGCCCCGAGGTATGAAGGACATCTTGATGGATGATTTCCGCAAACTCCGACTGGATGCGAAAGAATTCTTGTCTGATGTCCGCGTCCTGGATTGCCGACAAGCTCGCGGCCCAATCTTTGAGATTATCTGGTAGCAGAAGGTGATGATGGTCCCGTACGATCGGCCGCATGTGATGGAGGGTGTAGTAGGCATCCTTCTGACCGCTAGGTGGCTGCTTGACGCAGCAGAACTTAGTATTGTGGGCGAACACGTGCCTGCCGTACCTACGAACTGGCCTGGTGAAGGTGCCTCCAGATTTGGCGTAGCCGGGGATAACATCATCAAGAACTTTCTTGATATTTGTGTAGTCTATCTTGGAGTCACGGTTCGGGTCGAAATACGTGGCATTGGAATATTTCGGGCTTAAGAGGATGAGTGTGCAATGTGTGTCACTGCACAGAACACGGAATGTTAGAAAAAAATGATCGAAATCTAAGAAATCATATGTTGCGGGGCGGTTATGTCGGCGTTCTAGGAACGGGGGTCCCCAGACTTGCCTGCCTGCGGCCTGCGGCATGGCTCAAAGGGGGGGGGGAGGCAGCACGGCCCATCTTCATCAACACAGACCCAAGACCCTCGCGAGGGGCCAAGCCTCGCGGGGCGGACGACACGAAGCTTCCTCAGGCACGGCCTCACCAGGCTGGCTCGCGAGGAGGCGGAGAGATCAAGGCGGGGTACCTCACGAGGTGCCCGTGACGCAAGCCATGACGACCAAGGGCGCCAGGCGGGCGCCAGCCCGCGCAGTGTCCTCCTTTCCCCTTTGGTGCAAAGGGGGCAAGCGCAGCCACGGGGTACCGAGGCATCAGGCAAAGGTTACCATTTCGGTGCAACAAGACCAAAACCAGGAGGACTGCAAGACGGAGGTCATCGTGGAGCCCAAGATGGCGTCACCACCAGAGCTTTGTGCAGGCGAGGACCAACTTTAGTCAGGATAAGTGTACCAGATGTTCCCCTTCAAAATGGCCAATTGTTGGCGCCCTTCCCGCTTAATATTTGGGAAGAAGCCCGGGGCCATTGCCTATAAATAGGACCAGCCACCGACAGAGAGGTGAGAGGTTAAGGGATCGAGATCAAGGTCGAGATCGAGCATCGAGAAGGAAGGATCGGATCTTAATCAGAGAGAGAGAGAGAAGGGTGACTGAACTCCTCCTAGCAGTTCGTCCCCCCCAGCCAAGAACAGACCCTCGCGAGGTTGTTCCTCCTTGTATTGTTCATCATCATCAGCCCAAGAGGCAATCCACCACACCACACACTGGAGTAGGGTATTACACCACAACAGTGGCCCGAACCAGTATAAATCCTGTGTTTCTTGTGCTGTTCTTTCCTTAGCTTAGATCTTAGCGAGGCGGAGGGATGCAGGTAGGTAGGAGGCGAAATCTCTGCATGCATACCAGTGTTCGAACCTCAAGGGTCTGCCGGAACCCGAAATCCGACATTTGGCGCGCCAGGTAGGGGTGCGCCGGAATTCGTCTTCCACCACCCTGTTCTCCTCCGACCATCGCGCCCATGTCTGACGCTCGTCGGGCCCGCGCCGAGCGCCGGGCCGCTCTCGCTTCCCGCGTCGCTCAGACGGCTCCTGTCGGCGGGCGTCCTCGCCGTTCCCCGTCACCTGCCATCAACGCCGCCACCGGCCCGGCGGGGGACGAGCAGCAAGCGTCGTCTCAGCATCCGTCCGTGCGGCAAGACGGCCGCACTGCTACTCCCTCGCTCACCCCAGCTGGTTCTTTGTCCCGCGCGCTCCGCGCACCCATGGAGGCTCGAGCTGCGCTCATCGCGGCAAACGAGCTCCTGCGCTACCATCCTATCGACGACGTCTACAAAGAATGGCTCGACCGCGTCACCGAGCTCGTTCGCGCCGCAGGGGTTTCTCCTGCGCCGTCCGTTCCGCTGCACCGCACCCTGCCTCGCGCGGGCGACGAGGCTCCGGCGGCGCCCCGGTCGCCTCCTCCTCAAGAAGGCGCCATGGCTCCAAGGCGCGTGGCCCCTGGGCGGAACCCGCTCCGTCAGGTGCCAGCGCGGCAAGAGCAGAGCTGCCAAGAAGTCCCTCGCCCGCAAGAAGCTGCCCGGGCGCTCCCTGCTCCAGCACGTCGCGACCATGCTCCTGCTCCCGCACGTCAAGACCCCGCGCTGCTCCCAGCTGCAGCGCGTGGGGACATGCAAGACCAGGCTCTTCGTCACCCAAGGCCTCTCGTGGCCACAACAGGCTGCCGTGCATTCATCGCCGAGCTACGCAGCGTCGCATGGCCCGGCAAGTTCAAGCCAGACCTGCCTCCTCGTTACGACGGCACGGCCGACCCTGCGGAGTTCCTCCAGCTCTATGAGCTGGGCATCGAAGCTACCAACGGAGATGAGAAGGTCATGGCGAACTGGTTTCCCATGGCGCTCAAGGATGGGGCCCGCACATGGCTCCTGAACCTGGCTCCAGGCACGATCTCCTCTTGGGACGAGATGCGCACTCGCTTCATCGCCAACTTCCAAGGTACTCGTGACCGGCCACCCGCCGTGAGCGACATGCGCCGCATCAAGCAACAACCCGGAGAGACCCTGCAGAAGTACATCCAACGCTTCAACAATGCACGCCTCAAGATTCCCAAGGTGACCGAGGAGGCAATCATCTCAGCCTTCTCCAACGGCGTGCGCGATGTCAAGATGAAGGAGGAGCTGGCGATGCATGAAGACCTGTGCACTTCCTTGGAGCTGTTCAACTTGGCAACCAAGTGCGCCAGGGCTGAGGAAGGGCGTCTCTCCCTCCTCGAGCTGCCTGCCGCAGACCCAGAATAGAAGAAGCCCAAGGCCAAGGATGTGAAGCGCAAGGGGGCTGCCGTGCTCGCGGCAGAACCAGACACCAAGCGGGGCAGAGATCAGCCCGAACCTCCCAAGGGCAGTCGATATTGTGTGTACCACGACCTCCACACCCACAACACCAACGAATGTCAAGAGCTCCGAGCCGTGCGAGAAGGAAGGATCGGCCGTTGCCCCGACCGTGGTGACCAGGGCTACGGCCGTGGAGGAGGAAGGAACGCAAGATGCTGGGAAGACCGCGGCCCGCGCCAAGGGTGGCGCGGTCAACCTCGCGAGGATCGCTGGCAAGATCCGCCTCATGAGGGAGACTGGAGGGATCAGCCTCGCGAGGATCGCCCGCAAGGCAACGCAGGCCTCCCTTTGCTGCCGCCGCAGCCAAGGAGAAACGAGGACCGCCACCAGGACGAGGGGCTGGGGGCTTCCAGGAGCCGCGCGCGATCGCCTGCATCCTGGGCGAGGCTCAAGCCCCAGCCTCTCAACGCATCTTCAAGCAGTTCGCCAGCGAAGTGAATGCAGTCCTCCCCAAGCTCGAAGCCACGCGCCCTCTCAGGTGGTCGGCATGCGCCATCACGTTCAGCTCAGCAGATCAGCTCAAGTGTGCGGCTATAGCCGGAGTCCTCCCGATGCTTTGTTCCCCAATCATCAGCAACATGGTGGTCACCAGGACCCTCATCGATGGCGGGGCAGGGCTCAACATCCTGTCCATGGAAACATTCAACAATCTCCAAGTGCCCTACAGCCAGCTTCAGCCAACCAAGCCTTTCTCCGGAGTCATCGACGACTCCACGGTCCCGATTGGGCAGGTCCGCCTCCCTGTCACCTTCAGGGCACGCGACAACTACCGCACCGAGCTCATCGACTTCGACATTGCTCACATTCGCCTGCCGTACAACACCATCCTTGGGTACCCAGCGCTGGCCAAGTTCATGGCCGTAACTCACCACGGCTACAACGTCCTCAAGATGCTAGGAAGTGGCGGAGTCATCACGGTGCCCTGTGAAGAGAAGGACGCGGTGTGTTCCCTGGAGCGAGCCTTTCAGGCCGCGTCACTGGAAGGCCCAGATCGCGGAAGTAGGAGGCTTCCCGAGACCGCCCCCAAGAAGAAGAAGACATCATCCGGCCCGACCCCTCAGGAGGCAGGCCCCTCTGGGCCCGCGCCTGCCCAGGGGGAACCTCCTTCCATTGCATAAGAAAGCGCGCCCAGCGCCCTCCTCAGGCACGGCTTGGGGGCTCTCCCCTGGAGGGCCACCGACCTGGCTAGGGTCACGAGGGAGGCGCTTGGGCACCACATGGAGGCGTGTTTCGAAGCACGTTTCCTTCAAGAAGGAGTAAGGCAAGGAGAGCCAGACCCTCAGGAGTTCGTCAGCAAGGCCATTCAGGAGCTATAGGAGTCAAGAGTCATGAAAGGCGGCCGTCGCCTACCAGCAGTGGCTCCCCATCCAGGTGAGGATGGTGGGCTACGCGTCTGCATCGACATACTAGGGCTCAATCGAGTCGCCTCTCTGGAGCGCCTCTGGCCCTCGCGAGTGGGGCGCTGCGGAGGTCCACCCCACAACTACGTTCGCATGCCTTACGGCTTGCCGAACGCGGCTGCCACGTACCAGCGCCTCATGAGGTGCATCATGGAGGCACAAGAGGCCAGGCATTCCGCAGCCCTGGCAGAGATGGAGATGGTCCGCGAGGAGCCACCAGCGCCTCCGGAGCCTCCCGAGGCCCCTAGGCCTGGGGGCTCGTGAGGATCGCCTTCCGCAGCCCACAGAGTCTGCTACACCAACGGTCCTTCGTCCTCAACATCATCAGGTGACATCTTTCAAGTTTCATTTCCAGCTGGGAGCGCCCCCCCAGGGCTGCATTATTCCCAGGCCGCATGGGTCCGTCCCTGCGGCATGTACCCCTTTTATTTCATGTTGTTAGCTTACCTTGTTGGGGGCGCCCCTCGGGCTACATCATCCCCAAGTCGCTCGGGCCAGACCCAGCAGCATGTATCCCTTTTGCGTTTACTTCCGGTTATGCGTTCGACCCACCATGCTTGATTATTTGATGCCGGTCCACGGCACCTCTTCTTCTCCATGCTGACCACTTGCACGTTAAAGGGGGGTACCTGAGCATCGTGACTCAGGGCTCTTACTGGCTCTCCAGCCCTCACCCTCTGGCCTTGTCCACGGCATCGCGACCTGGCATACCAGCGACGGCTAAGACCAGCTCGAGGGCCGGGACCCGAGGACGTAGAGTGCCGGCATCTAACCAAATTTGCAGGGACACATCACAAGATAAGGCCCAGTGCCAGGCGCAATCCGCCTAGAGGTAGGGCCCCGTGAGTCCCGCGCTGGCTCACGGGTGCCCAGATACACCTCGCCAGGCCCTACCGTGCCAGCCATGTGTCAGGGCGGGGCTGTACACGCCCCGGGGGCTCCTCCCGGAGGGGGCCCCCTCCCACGTACCAGTGGAAGCACCATGCTCCGTGCTGGCTGACGACACTGCCGAGGAGCGGCTATGCCCGTACACATACGGAAGCCCTATGCTCCGCGCTGGTGATAAACAACTGAGGGTAGCCCCCGAGCCGCATCAACCTCAGGGAGCCCAGAGCTCAGTGTCTAGCCTCATCGTAACGCCTCCCCTCGGGAGTGCCGCACGAGGGGGCTGGGCATGGGGGCTGCGCATGGGTCATGCCCAGATGCACGCCGCCCAGCCAGCCCCCCCGGGCCTGGTTCGTCGCGCGTCTCTCCCCGAGCAGAGCCAAGGTACGAAGGCCATTTGAGCGCCAAGGGGGAATCCTGAGTATCGCGACTCAGGAGCCTAACTGGTCACGTAGCCCCTCACTCCTTAGTTCTGAAAGGCTAACGGCGGTTGAGGTATGCGCGCAGCCGGGCTCTGCAGATGTAGAACGGTAGATCCACCCACATCATACCTCCCTAATTGTTGTTCATGCGCCAAGGGGGACTTGTAGGATCAAAAGTATGTCTAGAGGGGGGGGGTGATTAGACTACTTGACCAAATAAAAACTTAACCTTTTCCCAATTTTAGTTCTTGGCAGATTTTAGCTATTGTAGGACAAGTCAAGCAATCATCACACAATTCAAGCAAGCATGCAAAGAGTATATTGGCAGCGGAAAGTAAAGCATGGAACTTGCAAGAATGTAAAGGGAAGGGTTTGGAGAATTCAAACGCAATTGGAGACACGGATGTTTTTCCCGTGGTTCGGATAGGTGGTGCTATCCTACATCCATGTTGATGGAGACTTCAACCCACGAAGGATAATGGTTGCGTGAGTCCACGGAGGGCTCCACCCACGAAGGGTAACGGTTGCGCGAGTCCACGGAGGGCTCCACCCACGAAGGGTAACGGTTGCGCGAGTCCACAGAGGGCTCCACCCACGAAGGGTCCACGAAGAAGCAACCACCCACAAAGGGTCCACGAAGAAGCAACCACCCACAAAGGGTCCACGAAGTAGCAACCTTGTCTATCCCACCATGGCCATCGCCCATGAAGGACTTGCCTCACTAGCGGTAGATCTTCACGAAGTAGGCGATCTCCTTGCCCTTACAAACTCCTTGGTTCAACTCCACAATCTTGTCGGAGGCTCCCAAGTAACACCTAGCCAATCTAGGAGACACCACTCTCCAAGAAGTAACAAATGGTGTGTAGGTAATGAACTCCTTGCTCTTGTGCTTCAAATGATAGTCTCCCCAACACTCAACTCTCTCTCATAGGATTTGGATCTGGTGGAAAGAAGATTTGAGTGGAAAGCAACTTGGGGAAGGCTAGAGATCAAGATTCATATGGTAGGAATGGGATATCCTGGTCTCAACACATGAGTAGGTGGTTCTCTCTCAGAATATATGAGTTGGAATTGTGTATGTGTTCTGATGGCTCTCTCCACGAATGAAGAGGAGGTGGAGGGGTATATATAGCCTCCACACAAAATCCAACCGTTACACACAGTTTTCCAATCTCGGTGGGACCGAATCAAAAAACTCGTTCGGACCGAAAAGGTAAACCTAGTGACCGTTAGAGATTTTCGGTGGGACTGACATGCAACTCGGTAGGACCGATATGGTTAGGGTTTGGGCATAACATAATCTCGGTGAGACCGATTACACAAACTCGGTGAGACCGAGTTTGGTAATAAGCTAACCAGAGAGTTGGTCAGGTAAACTCAGTGGGACCGATTTGCTCTTTCGGTGAGACCGAAAAGTTACAAAAAGGAAACAAAGAGTTTACACTGCAATCTCGGTGGGACCGATTCGTTCTTTCGGTGAGACCGAAAAGTTACGAAACGGAAACAGAGAGTTTGCAATCCCATCTCGGTGAGACCGAGATCCCTATCGGTAGAACCGAATTGCTAGGGTTTGGCAGTGGCTTATGACAAATGAAACTCGGTGGCGCCGGATAGAAAGAATCGGTAGGACCGAGTTTGGCTTAGGGTTTAGGTCATATGTGGATATGGGAAAGTAGTTGAGGGTTTTGGAGCATATCACTAAGCACATGAAGCAAGAGGCTCATTAAGCAACACCTCATCCCTCCTTGATAGTATTGGCTTTTCCTAAAGACTCAATGTGATCATGGATCACTAAAATATAAAATGAAGAGTCTTGAGCTTTTGAGCTTGAGCCAATCCTTTGTCCTTAGCATTTTGAGGGTTCCACTTTCACATCCATGCCATGCCAATCATTGAGCTTTCCTGAAATAATCATCTTGGAATAGCATTAGCTCAATGAGCTATATGTTGTTATGAATTACCAAAACCACCTAGGGATAGTTGCACTTTCAATCTCCCCCTTTTTGGTAATTGATGACAACATATAGATCAAAGCTTCGACAAATGATAATAAGCATGAAGTATATCGTCGCTTTGAGAAGTATGTGACAAGTAAGAGCTCCCCCTAATTTTGTGCATATTTAAAATTTGCTTTGGACTGCAAATGCACAAAGAGTTAGAGTCATGGGTTACTCTTCCATGTCACATACATCTTGGTGGAGCGCTTAAAATGATAAGAATGAAATACATGCACTCATCACCAAGAATAGTGAATGATCACATAAGATAGATAAGATATATCAAGCATGCATAAGTGTAGCTTATGATCAAACACATGATCATCAATGTCTCATGAGCAATTACATAGTATCTCAAGCACTCAAAAGCAAACAAAGTTCGAAAACCATCAAATAAAGCAAGAGAGAAAAAAGCAACACTCTCTCTCTCGAAGCCTATGATCTATACATTTTCTCCCCCTTTGGCAACAAGTTAACAAAAAGTTCCTAGAAAATGCATAGTGCTAAGTCGACACTCAGGCTTGATCTTCAGGTGGTGGTGGAGTCCGGAGCACTCCAAGGACGAAGCCTTCCGTAGACATGGTCGGAGTCGAGGCTGAAGTGGACGCTGGAGCTGGTGGAACTGAGGCTGTAGCTGGTGCAGAAGTGGTGGCTTTGGTGTCAGCAACTGGCACTGCATATGATCTCTGAGCTCTTGGCACTCTGGCAAAGGCATCAGTTGTAGTCTTGCCTCTCCTCTCCTGCATGTCATCCTGGAGCTGCTCCATTGCAGTCTGAATCTCTATCACTTTGACATCCAAGTCATAGAACTTTTGTTCCATGATCCTCTCTAAGCTTGCCTGGTTCTGAGTTAGGGTAGCTAGTCCTTGCTCAATCCGAAAGGTGGATGCAATCAAGTAACCAAGCTGCTCTTGTTTGGTTTTCAGGAAATATTCAGATGCCTCCTCTTGAGTAGGCATCTTGGCAGCTTTCTCCTTCCTCGCCTTCTCCTTCTTGGCTTGTGCTTGGGCAGATGATGGCTCATTCTCAGTCATGACCACTTGATTATCTTCAAAATTTGGACGGATGGGCAGGTGTTCCTTGTCCAATAAGTATATCCCCGTGCCCATCTTAGAGTTGATGAGCTCCTGAATCCGTGGGGCATATCCACAGCTCCTCTTCTGGTCTGCTGCTGTCCTCTTGATTGTTTCAATCATAAGGCTCATGACTTTGAATTTCTGTGGCACGTCAAAGATATGAAGCAAGTTGATCGCGTGGCCCCTGATCATCTTGTGATCTCAGACTTGGGCAACAAGGTGTGCCTCAGTATCCAATTGATAGTTGGCAGCCCTGACAGAAAATAGTGCACTGAGCCAAATTTGAAAGTTTCAAGAGCCTCGTTTGGAATTTCCTTGTACATATTGGACATAGAGTTGTGGTCCATCTTCTTCTTGGCATAAATGTCCAAGTCATCTGCTTGCTCCTCTGGGGCATTAATGAGCTGTGCCCACTCAGCAACTGTTGACTGATATCTGGTTCCTTCTGACATCCATACAATCCTCCCATCTGGATAAAAATGTGCTGTGGAGTAGAACTGCATGATAAGCTCCTCGTTCCACTTTGTGAGCTTCTGCCCAACAAAGTCTGCTACTCCACAAGCATTGAAGCTGTCATACACTCCAGGGTAGTGTTCTTCATTGTCCTTGATGTATTGCCAGTCAACCCATCTCATATCACAGACTATTGGCTTCTTATCAAGCAGCACTGTCTCATAGAAGTCCTGTTGTTCCTTGGTGTGAAATCTATAGTCAACTGCAGTCCTTCTCCTTGAAGCATACGGGTCTGCTTCTCTCCACTTCCGGAGCCCTGAATCTCTCCTGAGTTTCATATCCTCAGCCACAGGATGAGCATCGTTGTGGTCTGGGATCTTGGGCTTGAGCTTTCTAAGAACATTCTCTTCTTCTTCTTCTGCAGCTTCAGGCACTGGGGCCTTGTTCTTCTCAGTAGCTGGGATGCTTCTTGTATTTCTCTTTGGCTTTGGCTTTGGAGCTGGCTTGGCCTTGGAAGCAGCTGCCCCTGTTCTTATGGCATCACCCATCAGCTTGGGTGCCTTAGGTGCTGGTGCAGCTACCTCTTCTTCTTCCTCCTCATCTTGCATGATGGAAGCCTTGCCAAGCACTCTGGCTACAGTTTTCTTCACCCTTTCTTTCCTCTTCTTGCCTTCAGCAGCAACTGGCTCAATGGGAGTGGGCTTCTCAGTTGAAGCTCTGGCCTTTGACATAGGCTGCCTGCCTGCTGGCCTTTTGATCTTCATCCCTGGTTTTATGCCCTGTGCTGGCTCAACTCTCATGGAAGTTGCTTCCTCTTCTGCCACATAATCCTCATCTTCTGAGTCTGAGGTTCTCTTCTTTCTCTGTCTTGTGGCAGCTTTAGGCAGATTGCTAGGGGTGCTCCTGCTGCCATCATCTGAGGAACTTGAGGGACTAGTGCCCTCACTCATCTGCACTTGCTGCTCTGACAAGTTCTGGCTATCACTTTGGTCTGACATGATGCAAACTCTGACTGCTGACCCTGTGAATAGGTTATAGATGAGATAGAGTGGATAAGCATCACAAAATGTAGAGATTTTTGCAAAAGAATAATTCAAAAACTTAGTTTTAGTTTCCCACTGAAAGCATCTCGGATCTACCGATTTCTAAACTCGGTGATACCGAAGCAGTTTTGGCACCTAAACTAGTGAACTCGGTCAGACCGAGTCATAGTTTGGTGGCACCGAGACTGCTAGGGTTTCACAGAGTTCCAAAATCGGTCACACCGATAAGTAATTCTCGGTCAGACCGAGTCTCACTTGTGCAATGGCATAAGCCAAATCGGTGGGACCGAGTTTTTCAACTCGGTGGGTCCGAGATGGTTTCGGCGGAAACCTAACCCTAAAATTTTCGAATTAAACCTAATCTACGAGTTCATTGACTGGATAGAAGTTTAACAAACGTGGCAAGAATCATGATGATCACAATGTGCTAAGAATCGGATTGGGGAATAGCACAAAGATCGAGTCCATACCCTAGTTCGGCGGAGACTCGCTACGGCGGCAACGGCGGGGTTGAATTTCCGTTGACGGCGACGGAGACCAGCGACTGGAGGCGGCTGGCGGCGAGGAGACGATCCGGAGACCAAGTTGGCAGAGCAGGCTATCGCGCGGGCGAAGGGGTTCGGAGAAATTTCCAAATTTTTGCCCGTGACTATATATAGCCCGACCCTGTCGGTGTGACCGAGTGGAACAACTCGGTGGCACCGAGATGCAAAACTGTATACAGTTGTTGCAACTCGGTGTGACCGAATGGTTCAAATCGGTTGCACCGAGATCGAAAACCTAGATCAACTTAATGATCTCGGTAGGACCGAAAGTGGGGTATCGGTCAGACCGAGAATCATAAAGAGGTTTTGGAAGTTTAAGTCTATGACGAATCGGGGACTCCGAGCGCTCCTCACACAGAGTGGTTCGAATCTGACTTGATCAAATTTTGTGATGTAGCATGAATAGAGTTTGAGACGAGAAAAGCATAGATAGCTAGAGGAGGTTCTTAGGCATTCTTGTCCATCCACTTGGCAAAAGGAAATAAAACCAAACAATCAAAACAACAAGTGGATGTCCTCGAATGAGTAAAATATGCAACCAGCATGCTCACACAATAAGATGGCAAATGAAATATGTGACAAGGCATGCACAACCAATTCTAGCATCTATCAAGCAATTTGCGATGACAAGGTCATCTATATATGAGTATATTGACTTAGGAGTCAAGTGAGAACACTTGATCATAGGTCATACTCATCGTTTAAGCTCAAGTGGGGTTACCACTTTTACATAAAGCATTGTTGTGTTCACATCTTTAGAGTTGCTTTAGCTCAAGTCTTAGAGTAAAGCTCCCCCTAGATGTGATATCCCCCCTTAGAGGGATGAACTAACCTCGGGTTTTGTCGATGATGACTTCATGTAGATGTTGAAGATGTGGATGCTCAATGTTGATGTAGATCACTTGGAGCTATCCATTTGAGTGAATTGCACTTTCAATACCTACATGGGTTAGTCCCACAAGGAACAAACAAGGATATCCATAGACATAGAGTGATGCACACACAAGATGATGTCCATGAAAACTTTTAGGTTACCTTGTCCCTTGTCTTACCAACAAGAGGGTTTGTGACTCCTTGAACTAGTGCAAGATGTGGAAGTTGATTGCACTTGTTCTTGCCAAAATGATAAGAGTGAAGTATGTTGGCGGAGTCACCCTCAAGAACTCTCTAGTTCTTCTTCTTTTGGATCCACACCATCTTGATGGGAATCCTTGGAGTTGTAGTCGTACTTGATGAAGTGGAACTTGAAGTAGTCTTGGGAATCCACTTGACTAAGGTCTTAGGAGCTTCTTCAAATGCATCAATTTCCTCTTGAAGCTTGTCCTTGCCTTTTTGCTTGTAGTCTTGTGGTGGAAGATCATCTTGAGCTTGTGTCCCCTTGAAAGAAGTATCATACTTCTCTTGTTGAGGAACAAACTTTGTCTTGGGGTATTGATCTTCTTCCCACTCAACTCCATTGGCATTGAACTTTCGTTCAAAACCAACACCTTGATTCTTCCGGTGCATTCCTTGCTTGCGCACAATTTCCTCGAATTGCTTACTCCCGGCAAGGCTTTTGTACACTCCTTTCTCTATAATTCCCTTCAATAAGCTATTTTCTTGCTCAAGTGTAACTTGGCTAAGAGAATCATTAGTGGAATCAAGAGAACTACTAGAAGCAACAATATTGGATTTAGCATGATCATTGTTACTGCTAGAGGAAGAATCTTTCTTGTTCTTGTTACTAGACTTGACTTGAGGCATGTAAGTGGATAAGAGTAAACGCTTGGCAATGTAAGAAGAACTTTTCTTGCGGAGATCATCATTGATTGCTTTTAAGAACTCATGCTCTTGCTCAAGATTGAGCTTTTCAAAGCGTAATTTCTCATGAGCTCTTAAAAGTTCTCGATGATCTTCGAAGATAGTTTCATGAGCTAACTTAAGAGTGTTTAGTTCTTTAGTTAGAGCCTCAATCTTCTCCTTATCATTGTCATTCGTTTTATCTTGATTAGCATGATTAATTGACGTTTCATCATAGTATTCATCACTAGAGTTGTCAACAAGCAAATCATCACCTAACAAGTCATCTTCATCACTATTGAAATCAACATACTCGGGGTGTGTTACCTTAGGACCTTTGGCCATGAAGCATCTTCCAATTCCTTCATTTGGTGAGTCAAATATGTCGTAGGAGTTGGTTGACACAAGTGCTAGACCGGCAACACCTTCATCTTGAGTATCTTCGGAGTCGGAGTGATAACTTCTCTCGGAGTGGCTGTCGGAGTCGGAGCCGGATACCCATTCACCAACATGAGCTTGATGTCTTCGTTTTGTGTAGCTCCTTGATGATTTTTCCTTCCTTTCCGAATCCTTGCTTCTCCGTGAGTATCTTCGTTCATAACGATCATCTCTACTCCTTCTCTCTCTTGGTGGTGATTCTTTGCTTCTTCTTTTTGGAGAATCTTCTCTTCTCTTGTAGGGAGCCGTACACTCATTGGAATAGTGTCCGGGTCTTCCACAACTGTAGCAGTTTCGCTCTCGACTAGAAGATCTTTTGTCATTGTAGGACCTTGACTTGAAGCTTCTATTTTTGCTTCTACTCTTGTAGAACTTGTTGAAGTTCTTCACCATTAAGCTCAATTCTTCATTGAAGTTTTGTTTCTCACTTGATGATGTAGGGGCTTCACATGAGGCTTTGTAGGCACCACTTGATTTGTTGTGAAGTTCCTCTTTATCCTTAAGTGACATCTCATGAGCAACTATTCTTCCAATCACCTCCGTTGGCTTGAGATCTTTGTAATTGGGCATCATTTGGATCAATGTGCACACGGTATCATATTTTCCATCCAAGGCTCTTAGAATCTTCTTGATGATGAATCTATCGGTCATCTCTTCACTTCCTAAGCCGGCAATCTCATTTGTGATGAGAGCAAGCCTAGAGTACATTTCAGCGACACCTTCACCATCCTTCATTTTGAACTTGTCAAGTTGACTTTGAAGCACATCCAACTTGGATTCCTTGACGGAGTCGGTACCTTCGTGCATATCAATCAAAGTGTCCCAAATTTCCTTTGCATTCTCAAGATGGCTGATTTTGTTGAATTCTTCGGGGCACAATCCGTTGAAGAGAATATCACAAGCCTGAGCATTGTATTGCAACATCTTCAACTCATCCGCGGTAGCTTCACGGTTTGGTTCTTTCCCATCAAAGAAGTCACCTTGCAAACCAACATACACAATAGCCCAAATGGCGGGGTTATGTCCAAGAATATGCATTTTCATTTTATGCTTCCAGCTAGCAAAATTAGTACCATCAAAGTAAGGACCTCTACGGTGATAATTTCCCTCGCTAGACGCCATACTCTCCTAGGTTGTGAAACCAAGGCTATGACCACCAAAAGCTATGGAGATCAAAGCAAATGGAGATCAAAGCTCTGATACCACTTGTAGGATCGAAAGTATGTCTAGAGGGGGGGGTGATTAGACTACTTGACCAAATAAAAACTTAACCTTTTCCCAATTTTAGTTCCTGGCAGATTTTAGCTATTGTAGGACAAGTCAAGCAATCATCACACAATTCAAGCAAGCATGCAAAGATTATATTGGCAGCGGAAAGTAAAGCATGCAACTTGCAAGAATGTAAAGGGAAGGGTTTGGAGAATTCAAACGCAATTGGAGACATGGATGTTTTTCCCGTGGTTCGGATAGGTGGTGCTATCCTACATCCACGTTGATGGAGACTTCAACCCACGAAGGGTAACGGTTGCGCGAGTCCACGGAGGGCTCCACCCACGAAGGGTAACGGTTGTGCGAGTCCACGGAGGGCTCCACCCACGAAGGGTAACGGTTGCGCGAGTCCACGGAGGGCTCCACCCACGAAGGGTCCACGAAGAAGCAACCACCCACAAAGGGTCCACGAAGAAGCAACCACCCACAAAGGGTCCACGAAGTAGCAACCTTGTCTATCCCACCATGGCCATCGCCCACGAAGGACTTGCCTCACTAGCGGTAGATCTTCACGAAGTAGGCGATCTCCTTGCCCTTACAAACTCCTTGGTTCAACTCCACAATCTTGTCGGAGGCTCCCAAGTGACACCTAGCCAATCTAGGAGACACCACTCTCCAAGAAGTAACAAATGGTGTGTAGGTAATGAACTCCTTGCTCTTGTGCTTCAAATGATAGTCTCCCCAACACTCAACTCTCTCTCATAGGATTTGGATCTGGTGGAAAGAAGATTTGAGTGGAAAGCAACTTGGGGAAGGCTAGAGATCAAGATTCATATGGTAGGAATGGAATATCTTGGTCTCAACACATGAGTAGGTGGTTCTCTCTCAGAACATATGAGTTGGAATTGTGTATGTGTTCTGATGGCTCTCTCCACGAATGAAGAGGAGGTGGAGGGGTATATATAGCCTCCACACAAAATCCAACCGTTACACACAGTTTTCCAATCTCGGTGGGACCGAATCAAAAAACTCGGTCGGACCGAAAAGGTAAACCTAGTGACCGTTAGAGATTTTCGGTGGGACTGACATGCAACTCGGTAGGACCGATATGGTTAGGGTTTGGGCATAACGTAATCTCGGTGAGACCGATTACACAAACTCGGTGAGACCGATTTTGGTAATTAGCTAACCAGAGAGTTGGTCAGGCAAACTCGGTGGGACCGATTTGCTCTTTCGGTGAGACCGAAAAGTTACAAAAAGGAAACACTGAATTTACATTGCAATCTCGGTGGGACCGATTCGCTCTTTCGGTGAGACCGAAAAGTTACGAAAGGGAAACAGAGAGTTTGCAATCCCATCTCGGTGAGACCGAGATCCCTATCGGTAGAACCGAATTGCTAGGGTTTGGCAGTGGCTTATGACAAATGAAACTCGGTGGCGCCGGATAGAAAGAATCGGTAGGACCGAGTTTGGCTTAGGGTTTAGGTCATATGTGGATATGGGAAAGTAGTTGAGGGTTTTGGAGCATATCACTAAGCACATGAAGCAAGAGGCTCATTAAGCAACACCTCATCCCTCCTTGATAGTATTGGCTTTTCCTAAAGACTCAATGTGATCTTGGATCACTAAAATATAAAATGAAGAGTCTTGAGCTTTTGATCTTGAGCCAATCCTTTGTCCTTAGCATTTTGAGGGTTCCACTTTCACATCCATGCCATGCCAATCATTGAGCTTTCCTGAAATAATCATCTTGGAATAGCATTAGCTTAGTGAGCTATATGTTGTTATGAATTACCAAAACCACCTAGGGATAGTTGCACTTTCAGGACTCCTGAGCATCGCGACTCAGGAGCCTAACTAGTCACGTAGCCCCTCAATCCTTAGTTCCGAAAGGCTAACGGCGGTTGAGGTATGCGCGCGGCCGGGCTCTGCAGACGTAGAACGGTAGATCCACCCACATCATACCTCCCTACTTGTTGTTCGTGCACCAAGGGGGACTCCTGAGCATCGCGACTCAGGAGCCTAACTTGTCACGTAGCCCCTCACTCCTTGGTCCTGTCCTGGTTTCCGGTCAGGGCTAACGGTGGCTGAGGTATGCTCGGGGCCGGGCTCTGCCGGCGTAGAACATAAGCAAGTAGGAAGGAAAAGCGTAAATCTCAAGGAATTCAAAAGCAAATATTACAGTCCACACTGTTATCTCAATGCCAAACGCAAGTTTAAACGCCTCCCCGAGGCATGATACATGTGCAGGAATTAAAGGCAGGACAGGAGCCACAACGGAGTCACTTGTCGGCGGCGGAGCAGCGCGGAGTGGGTTCGCCTCATGGAGCAGTGGGGTCGGCAGCGCCTTGCTTTGGCTTGATGCTGAAGTCCCAGAACTTCCCCAGCAGAGCCTCTGCGCGACCCTTCACAGCCTCGGCAGCGGCAGTGGCACGCTCACCGCTTACTGGCTCCAGCAGGTTGTCGAGGTCGACACCGGGATCACGAAGGTAGATGTGGGTGAGGACCCGCGTCAGCACTGCAGAAGATAGGACACGCACCTCGGCCTCGGCCGTGGGGCCAAGGCCAAGGGCGACATCTTCAAGAGCACGAACCAGGAAGGGAAGCAGCTTGGCGGGGCCGTCCTCGGTGCCAGCCAACGGGCTCTCCAGACCGCTGTCGTAAAGCGTCCTCAGCGAGGAGCGAGCCTTCGCCTCCATCTCCGTGAAGGCCACGCGGTCCTCGACAAGAACTAGGGCCTTGTCGTCCAGCTCGGCCTTCCTCGCCCCCAACTCCTGCTCCAGCGCGCCTAGGCGGTCGCGGCGCTTCCTGAGCTTGACCTCCCTCTCCTTGACAGCCGCCTCGTGAGCCTTCACGCCTTCTTCCTGCTCTTGGTGAAGGCACTTGAGCTCACTGGCGATGACCCGCTGGCGCCCGCAGCAAAGAAGCCGAAGGGAGCTCCTGAGGTTCCATCTGTGGCAGCGCCTCTGCCTGCGAAGAAGGGTGACCGTGACGCACGGGCTTCTCCTGCCCGGTCGTCCTCGCGAGGCCTGGCTGAGCCGGCGGGGGCGAGCTCAGCCCCCATGGCCCAAGTGACTCCCGAGGTGCCTTTGCCTGCTGCCACCACTACAGCCGTTGGGGTGCAGCAGACTCCGCCTCAGGATGCTGTGTCCGCACTGCTGCCTTCTCCTTCTACTCCACCGACTGCTGTCTCTCCGACTCCTCCTGCTGTTCTGGATCGTGCTGCTGCTGAGTTGGACCGGCTGCGGCAGGATCTTCTTGGCGCCGACCCTCGCTTGGTGGCCGGGCGCTTGGAGCTGGCTTCAGGATGGATTCGCTCTGACGCTTCGATTTGGGCGGCACTGGTCCAGGCCTCGACGGCTTGCGATGAGGATAAGTAGGCCGTCCTTGAGGTGAAGGCTGCTCGTGACGCAGCCCTGGGGGAGCTGGTCGACGTCCGTGGTCGCTGCAAGGCGCTGGAGGACGAGCTGCAAGGCCTGCGGGACCAGCTCACGAAAGAGGTCCGCCTCGGGGCCGGGGCAGACCCGCGGGAGATCAGCCCGGTCCTGTCCTTCTTCGGGATCGGGGGCAAGCTCCCGCCGTCCTGCTCGTCATCATCCTCGTCGTCATCGCTCGAAGAGAGGCGGAAAACGCGGGACCTGCGCCGGGGGAGGGGAGCCCTCGACTCTCCGTCAGTCGCCTCGGAGTCAGGCCCTTTTTCCCGCTCCCCTCCTTCCTCCTCTTCGCTGGAGTCATCGGAGGGCACGTCCACCGGTTCCTCGGGAGTTTCCATGGGCACGGGCCCGTCCCCGTTGAAGAAGGGCATGGACTCCACTACCTGCTCTCGGTCGTCGCGGAGGAACAAGGGCATAGGAGCGCCCTCCAACCTCGCCACATCGCCCCCGACCAGAGATTGGAGGACCGCAGCCAGATCTCCATCGGCCAAGGCCGCGGGGCTCGGATGGGGCCTCCACATCGAAAGTGAGTACTGCCGAAGCGGAGCCAGCTGGTGCTCCAGGAATTCCCTTAGCAGCGACGCGCCGGTCAGCTTCGCCGCCGCCATGTTGGCCGGCCTCAGATCCGCGTCCATCTTCTCCAACACCTACTTCGCGTGGTGGTCCGCGAGCTCAGCTCGACCCCAATCGCTGGAGCACGTGGGTTGCTCCATGGGCAAGATCAGCCGAGGGTGGATGCGCCAAGCATCTGCCAAGACCCACTTGCTCCTGAAGCCCTCAATCCTTTTCCCGGGGTACGAAATGGCAATGGCGCCAACGTACGCGATGAAGCTCGCGCACGCAGAAGCAGGACCGTGAGAGGTCTGGAGGTAGAAGTAGTGGCGCAGGAAGGCCACTGAGGGCTGCACCCCTACAGGAGCCTCGCAGTAATAGGTGAAGATCGCCAGGAGAAGGACGGAGTTGGGGTGAAGATGCAGAGCCTATAGCTTATAATGGCGGAGGATAGAGAAGAAGAACTCGGAGAAGGGAGGCACCAGGCCAGCAGCAATGGCGCTTATGAAGAACGGATAGAAGGTGCTCCCTTGACCCTCAGGGGTGGCGGAGCCGGCCTTGAACACCTTCGCCCCGTCAATGCCCCGCGCTGCCGCCATCCGGCGTAACCGGGCGAGGCTCACCTCCGACACGTTCGGCGAGTCCAGGGCAGACGAGTGCCAAGCTACGGCCGGGGACTGACAAGGTGCCATGGCTTCCTAGGTCACGCGGTCGGAGTGGATTTGGAAATTTTGGAGGAAGGAAGGAGAGGCGTAAGAAAGGGGATCTGAGCAGCAACTGGAGAAAGCAAAAGGCAAAGCCTAGGCAGATGCCGCTCCTTTATCAACTCGCGCGGTTGCTAAGGCGCTCACGTCCAATCAACTGCCACGCGGCGCCCAAGACCGCAGGCTGTTAGGGCCCGCGGCGCTTCGCTCTTGCCCTTCCGCCTCCCTGCACGGCCAAGTCCGGGCGCGCCTTGGGCCCAGGGGCTACTGTCGGCGTTCTGGGAATGGGGGTCCCCAGACTTGCCTGCCTGCGGCCTGCGGCGTGGCTCAAAGGGGGGCCCAGCATGGCCCATCTTCATCAACACAGACCCAAGACCCTCGCGAGGGGCCAAGCCTCACGGGGCGGACGACACGGAGCTTCCTCAGGCACGGCCTCACCAGGCTGGCTCACGAGGAGGCGGAGAGATCAAGGCGGGGTACCTCACGAGGTGCCCGTGACGCAAGCCATGACGACCAAGGGCGCCAGGCGGGCGCCAGCCCGCGCAGTGTCCTTCTTTCCCCTTTGGTGCAAAGGGGGCAAGCACAGCCGCGGGGTACCGAGGCATTAGGAAAAGGTTGCCATTTCGGTGCAACAAGACCAAGACTAGGAGGACTGCAAGACGGAGGTCATTGTGGAGCCCAAGACGGCGTCACCACCAGAGCTTTGTGCAGGCGAGGACCAACTTTAGTCAGGATAAGTGTACCAGATGTTCCCCTTCAAAATGGCTAATTGTTGGCGCCCTTCCCACTCAATATTTGGGAAGAGGCCCAGGGCCATTGCCTATAAATAGGACCAGCCACCCACAGAGAGGTGAGAGGTTAAGGGATCGAGATCAAGGTCGAGATCGAGCATCGAGAAGGAAGGATCGGATCGAAATCAGAGAGAGAGAGAAGGGTGACTGAACTCCTCCTAGCAGTTCGTCCCCCCCCCCCCCCCCCGGCCAAGAACAGACCCTCGCGAGGCTGTTCCTCCTTGTATTGTTCATCATCATCATCCCAAGAGGCAATCCACCACACCACACACTGGAGTAGGGTATTACACCACAACGGTGGCCCGAACCAATATAAATCCTGTGTTTCTTGTGTTGTTCTTTCCTTAGCTTAGATCTTAGCGAGGCGGAGGGGTGCAGGTAGGTAGGAGGCGAAATCTCCACGCGCACCCCAGTGTTCGAACCTCAAGGGTCTGCCAGAACCCGAAATCTGACAGGTTAAGGGATGACTTGGGAAAGTAAGACACGAGGAAATTTTCCTTATCTGGGTTTGCCAGAATGATGCCTTCGGGGTGTGAACTCACGACTTGGCGGTCCCCAGCGCTGCCCAAGAGCTTGGCACGCATGTAGAAGGGGTCAACTATCACGATGTCTGGGGTCTTGTCTCTAATGATCCGCATCTCCATACTCAGCGAAAACAGCCGAACGAAGGTGTAGTGCAGCGGATGAAGGTTAAACATAGCAAAGATGTCATCAAACCGCAGGACGATCGTACCCCCGATGGCTCCATCCACAAAGCCCTTGCCCTCTGGCACCTTGGCCACGAAAACCGGGTATGCCACATCATTCTCTCTGAGATGCCGCTTCTCCAAAGAAAGAACACTGTCATGCAGACTCCGCATAGCACCGGTTGCAGCATTGAGCATATTTGTCGGTAGCATCGCCCTACCCGCCACATGCACCCTCCTCGAGATATCCTTAGGTGAAGGTGGACCGTCCTGAGCACGGATCATACTCGGTGCCGGCTGGCTCGCACCGCCGCCCTTTTTAGCCTTTCGTTTCCGTCCCTTCTTCTTGATCTGCTGTAATGGGGCCGAGTTCTGCTCACAGACCGACTTCTTGAGCGTGTTGGGGCTGATAATATTTCACACCTCAGCTATCTGAGGCTCGGTGAAGGCGGCAGCTGGAGGCGTCTCCTGAGAACTGAACGCCAGATGATGCCTGTTGCAATTGGGTTTCTCCGCCGTACCAGCTAGATCGCGGTCGTCTTGGTTGGGTTCTTGAGAAGGAGGCCCGCAAAACTCGTCATTGTACCCATGTTCGGCAAAGTACTTATCGACGTTGCTAAATGTACCGTCGTCGTTGTCGTCGTTGTCCGGATCCTGTGCCATATGCATGTCCGGATCCTGTGCCATAGGGATGTCCGGCATGTCCGGTAGCGTTGCGGCATTCTTGCCATGGCTTGGCGCCGGCACGACTTGTGGTCTTGTCTGTGGGGTGGTGTCCCCCGCCCCCAAACGAATCTGGCTCTTCGGCCAAAGCAGGGGCCAGCTTACATAGGCGCTGAGGGTCATCTCATCTTCTTCGTCGGCCCCAGCGTGTCGAATCGGAGGTAACAGCTCGTTGCATCCTGGCAGCACCCGAACCACTTCAACCCTATAGACTGTGGGTGGCATCGGATTACCGTGGAACACGGGGTTGCCCGGTTGAACGATTCTGCCCTTGGCAACATCGACCAACTCGCCGCCCACGAAGTGCAGGAGAGTGCAAGGAACATCGGCGGTGCCCTGTGAAAACATGTATGGCGTCAGGGCTGCCTAGTCAAAGGTAAGGAGATGAAGTCATCGGCCGAGAGGCTTAGTTACCGTGATGCTGTCGAGCTCGGCTAATGTCGAGGCACCGCCAACGGCGGGCGTGCAACTGATGGAGGGGCCGCTTGATGGCGAGGTGCCTGCCGGCGTACAACCGGGTGCATTAAGCTCCAATGCCCGTGCCGGCGCCGGAGACATGAATACCGCCTCCGCCAGAGACACCAATGGCGCCGCCTGCATGTTGTGCGAGTTGCTGGCCGTGAAGCTGGGAACCGAGGGAGGCCCCTGTTGGCCGCCCGCAATCCACGTCGTTAGCCGATGAATCAACATAGGCACCATGGCATTGAGCGTCGTTCGCAGTTGTTGTTGCACTTGCTCTTGGACAATCTCCGAAATCCACGCCACTTGTGCCTTGAGTGCTTCAACCTCGCGCGACTGGCTTTCCGAGCTGGTATTTTTCTCCTTTCGCCCACCAGCGGTATAGTATGATGACCATTTTGTGGACAAGCCTTTGCCGGCCACATGACCAGCTGACGTCGGCTTACTGAGCTTATCCTTGTTTTTCATTACGTTCAACACCCTATTTAAAGGGGTGTCGAAAGGGGAGCTCTGAGACGACCCCGCGCTACTACTTTCATTGTCCCGCGGAAGGAACGTGAACCATTTAGAAATATTGGGGATTAATTAGCATGCAACCATATGGAGCTAATTACGCGGGGGATGTATTCTTTACCAGAACAAGCTCAAGCGCCCTGGTCTTCGGATCCATGGTAAGCTCCTTTGTTACCGGGTCCTCCTTGTACCAGGCCCTGAGAAAGTTCCTGGTCTGCTTGTCACGGTATTTCTCGAAGCGGGGTGGTAGGCCTTGCTCGGCACGCTCCGCGTCCTCCTTGTCCCATATAGGCTCCGCCACTCTGTAACCGCCGGGACCGAGTTGGTGGACCCCTAAGTTCAACTTCCGCATTTCTTTCCCCCACTGACTTGATTCGAAGGTTGCGCTGCTCTCGCACTTGATCTTGAACTCCTTGTAGTCATCTTCGCTCATCAAAGGATATTTCACCTTGATCTTCTCATAACTATCACCTTTTTCAATCATTGCCTTCAACGTGCTTTTCCAAGTAGACAGGGCCGTTCTCATCATCGTGAGGGCGGCACCGTTCACTTTATTCCCTGAGAGGCGTGTGTTTGCAAACTTAGCGGGGAACTTGTATCGTTCATGCAACTTCGTGAAGAGGAGGCTGCACAAATTCCCTCGGTCCTTATGCCTTAGGTTCTCGGTGTTGATCGAGACGCTGCTCCAGAGAATGCACCCGAGCTGAACCGAGTACCCCTTGACTACTTCTTTGGGCACCGTCAGATGCCCGTCGGAGTTCACTTCAGTAAATTCCTCCCTGACGGTGCCAAGCACGCTCGGGCGCCGGTCCTTCCGTTGCCTCTTCGGTTGGCTGCCATCTGTGCGTGTGCCGCCATCATCAGTGGTGGCATCCGTGGTGCCATCATTAGTGGTGTCATCCCCGATGCCACTAGGGGTTGTGTAGTCAGGATCGGTGTCTTCCACGGCGTCCTCATAGCGGTGAGGTTCTTCCTCCAACTCCTGGGACAGCTCCCAAAATTGCTTGCCGCCCGAACCGCTGGCCTCATCGTTGTGGGCCATGTTTCGCTCTAAATAGGAAAAAAGTTTGGTCAAAAAGTTAGTTATTGTCAAGGAACAAGATGATGGTCTCATCATTTAGGGTTTTTCGACACCGAGGCATCCTAAAAGCTAAGCTTTTATCATTTAGGGTTTATCGACGCCGAGGCACCCTAAAAGCCTAAGCATACATCATTTAGGTTCTCATCGACACCGAGGCACCCTATAGAAGCCAAGTTAAGTTTTCATCATTTAGGGTTTATCGATGCCGAGGCACCCTAGGTTGGGCCTAATCACTTGGCACTAATCACTTGGCTCTATTGCCACCTATGTTGGGTTTATCATCTAGGGTTTATCAATGCTAAGGAGAATTCTAAGTTGGGCCTAATCACTTGGCTCTATTGCCACCTATGGTTTAATGCAGCAAGAATGGCGGGGCAGTTGATCCTACTTAACTAAGTACTAAGATACTCCGGCCCATGCATTAGTCGCAAGTACCCCATATGTCCTATTTTTAGCAAAGTCATGCTAAAATTCACGGAAAATTTTAGCATGACCTTTGCTGAAAATAGGACATATGGAGTACCCGAATTTGCCGGAACGGAAGTTAATCGACATTCCGGCAAACTCAAGGGCCTCTCGGGGTACCTGCAAATTCATCACGACACACTGGTCGGAGACAAAACCCAGCAACTTTACAAGTCTTTCTCAATGTGATCAATTGATGGATCAACACGTAAAACATGTCCAATAAGAGCATATAATTCAACAGCTCCACTGAAAATTAGAGCTGAAAGATGCAGGGAGCACAAACAGCTCAGAAAAATCAATACATCTAGCATTTCAGGTTTTGCTAGACATACCTTTAATGAGGGATACAAATAATTTTCATTTTCATATTTTAAGAACTATAAATAAACCATCCAGTAAGTATAATCAAGGTAATCAACCGTTCCCATAAAACAAGACAAGTTTTATTCAGTACTGCTAATATGGTTGGAGATTACTATGAACATGTGGCAAGACTACTTTGATAACAAGGGCCACTAGTTGGCCAGTAGTTGAACTAGCAGCTTTGGGACGCCCCCGATTTGACCGTACACTAATCATACACGCAAACGTGTACGGTCAAGATCAGGGACTCACGGGAAGATATCACAACACAACTCTACAAATAAAATAAGTCATACAAGCATCATATTACAAGCCAGGGGCCTCGAGGGCTCGAATACAAGAGCTCGATCATAGACGAGTCAGCGGAAGCAACAATATCTGAGTACAGACATAAGTTAAACAAGTTTGCCTTAAGAAGGCTAGCACAAATTGGGATACATATCGAAAGAGGCGCAGGCCTCTTGCCTGGGATCCTCCTAAACTACTCCTGGTCGTCGTCAGTGGGCTGCACATAGTAGTAGGCACCTCCCGAGTAGTAGTAGTCGTCATCGACTGTGGTGTCTGGCTCCTGGGCTCCAACGTCTGGTTGCAGCAATCAGGTATAGAAAGGGGGAAAAGAGGGAGCAAAGCAACCGTGAGTACTCATCCAAAGTACTCGCAAGCAAGGAGCTACACTACATATGTATGCATTGGTATCAATTGGAATAAGGGTATCATATGTGGACTGAACTGCAGAATGCAGGAATAAGAGGGGGATAGCTAGTCCTTTCGAAGACTACGCTTCTGGTAACCTCCATCTTGCAGCAGGAGAAGAGAGTAGATGGTAAGTTCACCAAGTAGCATCGCATAGCATAATCCTAACCGATGATCCTCCCCTTGTCGCCCTGTGAGAGAGCGATCACCGGTTGTATCTGGCACTTGGAAGAGTGTGTTTTATTAAGTATCCGGTTCTAGTTGTCATAAGGTCAAGGTACAACTCCAAGTCGTCCTGTTACCAAAGATCACAACTATTCGAATAGATTAACTTCCCTGCAGGGGTGCACCACATTTCCCAACACGCTCGATCCCCTTTGTCCGAACACACTTTTCTGGGTCATGACCGGCCTCGGAAGATCAACACGTTGCAGCCCTACCTAGGCACAACAGAGAGGTCAGCACACCGGTCTAAATCCTATGGCACAGGGGTCTGGGCCCATCGCCCATTGCACACCTGCATGTTGCGAGGGCGGCCGGAAGCAGACCTAGCCTAGCAGGCGTTCCAGTCCAATCCGGCGCGCGCCGCTCAGTCGCTGACGTCATGAAGGCTTCGGCTGATACCACAACGTCGAGTGCCCATAACTGTCCCCGCGTAGATGGTTAGTGCGTATAGGCCAGTAGCCAGACTCAGATCAAATACCAAGATCTCATTAATCATGTTAAGTATTCACGAACGTCGACCAGGGCCAGGCCCACCTCTCTCCTAGGTGGTCTCAACCTGCCCTGTCGCTCCGCCACAAAGTAACAGTCGAGGGCCGTCGGAAACTCAAGCCCACCACTACCTGGATGGAGCCACCTGCCCCTTCAGCCCCCATCTCCGAACAGTACGACAGGTAATGTAACAGTGTAAAGTATATAGTATATGCCCGTGATCACCTCCCGAAGTGATCACGACCCAGTAGTATAGCATGGCAGACGGACAAGAGTGTAGGGCCACTGATGATAAACTAGCATCCTATACTAAGCATTAGGATTGCAGGTAAAGGTAACAACAATAGTAGCAAGGACATGCTATACATCAGGATAGGATTAACGGAAAGCAGTAACATGCTACACTACTCTAATGCAAGCAATATAGAGAAGAGTAGGCGATATCTGGTGATCAAGGCGGGGCTTGCCTAGTTGCTCTGGCAAGAGAGAGGGGTCGTCAACACCATAGTCGAACTGGGGGGTCACCGGCAGTCTCGGGGTCTACCGGAAAGAAGTAATGGAGGGGAACACAATAAATAACAGAGCAATCAAAGTATAACATGGCAATACACGGTGCTAGGTATGCCCTAACGCGGTAGGAGGTGATACCGGCGAAGGGGGGAAAGATCTGGGAAAGTATTCCCGGTGTTTCGTCTTTTCGGACAGATGAACCAGAGGGGAAAGTTGTGTGTTCGTTGTGCTAGGGACATGTGGAGGACGAACGGACTGCATATTCGGATTCGTCTCGTCGTTCTGAGCAACTTTGATGTACAAAGTTTTTCCATCCGAGCTACGGATTATTTTATATTAATTTTCATAGTTTTATTCATTTTCTAAATTTAATTTAGTTCGAAATAATGTGAATTGCTAGGTGCACCCAGCTGTGGGTACACATAAGTGTACTAGAGGGGCTGACATGTGGGTCCAAGGGGTCCCAGTTGACCAGTCAAACTTTGACTGGTCAACAGGGGGTGGGGCCCCCTTGTCATACACTGTTTTACTAACATAACAGATTAAAAAGACTAATTAGGTTATTAGGTTAACTAACACAAGTTAATTAAGTTGATTAGCTAACTAAACAAGATTAATTAAGTTAATTAATTAATTAATATTATTTTTATTTTTATTATTTTTTAATTAATTATTATTTTTTCCCATTTTCATTCTGGGTGTGGGCCCCGTTCGTCATAGGCCCCAGGGGGCCAAACCGGGGCGGGCGCTACTAGAAATGGGCGCGAGGGCGCCCGACACGGGCCAACCCGGGCGCTGGCCTCGGGCGAGACCAGCGGCGCGGCGGGGCCAGCCCGGTCGCGGGCAGCGAGGCAGCAGCAACGCCGGCGAGGCGGGGCAGCGCTCGCGTGGCGAGCCGTGGTGGTTACGGGTGCCGGGCACGGGGAACAGGACAGCGCGGGAGGCGGCTAGGCGCGATGCGGCGGCTCCAACGAGCGGTGGCGAGGGAACGAGGTCCAGCACGGCAGCAGCAGCTAGGAGCAGGGGGCACGGCAGGGCGCCGGCCAGCTGTGGGAGCGCGTGAGCGGGCACAGGGGAGGAGGGCGCGCGCCGGTGGCACGCGCGAGTTGCCGACGGCGCCGGCGAGCGTGTGCGCGCGCAGGCGGCTCGAGCGGGAGCAGCAGCTTCAGCAAGCAGTAGCAGCAGCGCATCGCGCAGGGCAGGGGAAGAAGGACCAGGGCGCGACCTCGGGCGGTAGTGGTCCGCGGGCGCGTGCGGGCGAGGGGAAGGGGAGGCCGAGGACCTCACCGTGGCTGCAGGGTTCGGGGCAACGGGGGTTGAGGAGGAAGTCAGAGACGACGGCGGAAAGGAAGCAGGCCGGTGAGGGGGGGTCCGGCGAGGTCCAGGCGGGCTCCGGGCGGCGTCGGCGTGGTTCAGGGTCACCCGACGAGGATGAGATGAGGAGGCGAGGCGACGACGTCGAGGTGGCAATGGCGTAGGGCGACGCGGCACCAGCGAGGTTGTCCGGCAAGGGAGGGCACTTCGGGCGGTGGCGGTTGGCGAAGGGGCGCCGGGATCGATCCCCCCTTCCCGATCCAGATCGGGACCGAGAGGTGGGGGGAGAGACGAGGGAGAGTGGGGGATCGTGGGGTGGTTGGGCTAGGTTTTCAGGGGCGTGGGGGGGGGGGTTAAGTGGGAATGGGGTGGGCCGACCTGGGCCAGTTGGGTTGGCCGGCTGGGCCGGTTGGCCCATGTGGGGAGGGGGGTTGTTGTTCTCCTTTTGTTTTGTTTTGTTTTGTTTTGTTTCGCTTTGTTTTTCCTTTTCTTTTATTTATTCTTTTCTGTTTTCGTTTATAATTTCTTTTATTTTAGTTTTATGAAATATCAATTTAGCACCTAAATTAGTATCATCAATATAGGCCACTGCCAAACCTAGTTTGTAGCCAAAATATATCCGTTCAATATTTTCCAAATTTCAAAAGCAATTAAATTATTATTTTAGCCATTGTTTTTGATTAGTATAGGGTGGTCAAGCATTTTACAAAAATGTTGTTTCTCCACCAATATTACTAACTATTTATTTGTCACATCCAGAATATTTTGGTTTTAATATTAGAAAACTTTTATTGTTGAACTTGAATTTGAATTTTGAATCGAGCGAGGTTTAGCAAAATTTTAATTACGATGACCTAGCATCATTAACAGGGGTTTATTGTAGCTTAACTATCGGGGTGTCACAAGGTTGGCCATCACTAACGCCACGCACTGCTGTGACAGCTCTCAGCAGTAACCTCCAATGCTCCGACAACCGACACAGATAACCTGTCTTAAAGTTGAGCCTCAAGACAAGCTTGTTATTTCTTTTTCACAGATTTGTTTGCAAGTTAGGACACTACAATGATCTACATATTTGTTTGCAATATCTAACATGCTGACCATCTTAGACATTAGGACACTACAATGATCTACAACCTTATCTAAAGTGCCAACTCCACAGATTTCTTTTTCACAGCTTTTATATTATTTCTAGAAGCAACACAACAGGGTTAAACACCAGAATTTTAGAGGCCCCACAAATTTGGTTCAGGTATTTTATACCATGTTAAAGACAGTAAAGTATAGAGGTTTAGCCTGGTCCTTAGATTCAGTTTCCTAATCTTTTTGTTTTCTACAAATATATTCCTAACCTTCATGATGCTGGTAAGAAAAGAGCTACTCTCTGAATCTTTTATCTATTTATACCTGTAAATTAGCACTCTGATGCTGGCCTTGACAAATGATCCCACTATGTTGTTTGCTGGAATATGCAAAATGATCCCACTATGTTGACAAATGATCCCACTATGTTGTTATACTTGAGAACACTGTAACAAAATCAAAACCACAATAAACAGTTGTCAGATATAACACGTACAATTACACAAAGCATCTGACGGTGCCAAGCAAGCAATGCTGTAAACAAATTTCAAATGCATGCTGAGTAGTGAAAATGCAGTCTCAGACTCTAGTCTGGTGGTGGTGCCAAGAAACAGAGAGCATAGCACTCATCATGGTGTTTTGGCATCACATTCCTGCCTGCACAAATGGTCCATAGTACTAGTAGGTGCAGTTCCAAGCTGACAGTTCATATTCAACTCAACAAGCCAAGCTAAACTTGCTTGACTTGCAGATTTTGCTCATGTGGGCAATTTATAACAAGAGAAACATATCAAGAAGCTAGGTAAATTACTCTCTGTAGGAGCTTCCTATCAAGAAGCTAGGTAAATTATAGAACATTGGCCCCCTAACTGAAATAATTTCCAGCGGTGCTAAGCCTACTAATTTCGTCTGTAACAAAAAATTAAACTGATTTTGTACTGCAGTGCAGGTGCAGAGCAACTTTATCTACCACAGAACCTACTGAGCAGATCATTATGAATGAACCACAGAACCTACTGAGTGATAAATTAGGCATTTCATGGCCATGTGGTGGGCTAAAACTATGGTTTTCCACGGGAGTATGTAGCATGAAAACTATGGTTTTCCAGGGGGTGAGCGCACCAGGATGCTGTAGTCGCCGACGTGAGCTCGCCGGAGATGGCCGGCTGCAACGGGCCGTGCATGTATATCCATTGAGACTTGGAGCATCGGTTGAGGAATAAGAAGGAAGGGGAAGGGGGAGTAGAGGGGAGGGGCTCACCTGCGAATATGTAGTCGAGGTCGTACACGGCGCCGGGGTTGCGCCGGCGAGCTTGCCACCCACCTTGGAGCCGGAACCCTAGGGCTCGGGGCCTGCGCAAGACCATAGCCAAGAGGCGCAGCCGCGTGCGAACGGCAAGGTCGGTGAAGAGAATGGCGACGCGGGGGCGGCGAGGGCGGCGGCGCGCGGGAGCTGCGGTGGTGGGGGCGCGGGGGGCGGTGGGGGTGGAGTCCGACGGGGGTGGATCTGACGAGGGAGAGGGACGAGAAGGGGATCTGGCGAGGGAGGGAGAGAGGCTAGAGGGGAATAGGTGGAGTGGGGGGAGGGTTAGCAATGGCGCACCTCCCCCTAGTGCGCCATAAGTACGACAACAACGATGGCGCACCTCCCCCTAGTGCGCCATTAGTAAAAAAATTATTACAGTTCGAGCACTCAGGTTATATTCCACCTAACCCTATCTCCATTAGAACACACACACTAGCCCGACTGGTCAGCACGCAGCACACACACTAGGAGGTCCTGGGTTCGATTCCCAGGCTCCCCAATTTTTGTTTTTATGCATTTTTTCTTTGCACATATCTTTTTATCCATGCATCCAAATATAACATGTCACATATGCTAGATGCTCAGAATTTCATGTAGAAAATAATATGCAGTTTGTTGCCATGTTAACAACATTTAAAATGTTGTTTGATATTTATTTGTGTTTAAATATGTTCAAACTTGTTTAAATCATAACTAAATATCCATAGCTCCAAATTTGACAAACTTTATATGCTTTTGGGAGTAACATATCCCCAAGCACAACTAGTCTTTTTTGGATTTTTAGTTGCATTCATTTGTGAATTGGTAAAACATTTTTGATTTTTGTTGCATCTAATAATTTTTAAGAAAATGAATATGAATATGAAACAGTAATAATTTTTTATAAAAACAGTAATAATTTTTTTAAAAATATCATCAAATTTGTTATTTGAAAATATTTATGAATATGAAAAAATATCATCAGTTCACATTCATGAGTTCAAAAGGTGCCCATGAAATACAATCGAGAAATGATAGCGATCGAGATGGAGGGGGATCAAGATCTTTGGGCTACAATTTAAATACAATCGATCTTAGCTAGCTGTCTGTTCACAATCTTCTTGCCCTTATTTTTCATAAATGGAGTTCTTCTCTTGAATGGATGTCCTTTAGGTAGGGTGGTCCTGCTTCTTCTTGTGGTGTATGCTGCAACTTCATCGTTGTCGTCATGTTCGATCTTCGGGTCGCCGTACTTGTCAAAGTCTTGCTCATCTGCTACTCCATCCATTCCGATGATCTTCCTTTTGCCTCTCCTCACGACAACACGACTGGGCTTTGACGGGTCGGTAATGAAGAAGCATTGGTCCACTTGGGAAGCCAGTACCCATGGCTCATTTTTCGCGGTGACGTTTGCGCCCGCGGTCTTGGATTTGGCTTCGGGTATAACCATGGTGGTGAAATACCAGTCTTCTTTTAGGACGCTCTTGGCCCATCTGACACGGAACATCGGGACCTTCTCTGCAGCGTAGCTCAGCTCCCAGATCTCCTCGATCCTTCCGTAGTATCTGTCCTTGTCGTTACTGATGTAGGATTACATCGTTACCCCGGAGTTCTGATAACCATCGCTCTTCATGTCCTTGTCCTCGGTGTAGAATGTGTAGCCATTGATATCGTACGCCTCATAGGTCATCAGGTTGTGCTCGGCGCCCTGTGACAAGGCGAATATGAGTTGTTCTTCCGCGGAAGAATCCTCATGTAAAGGGTACAACAGAAGCTTCTGCTTGAACCAACGCGTGAAACATGAGTTGTGCTCTTTGATTATATCTCCGTCCGTCCTCTGTTGGCCTCGGTCACTGTACATCTTCTCAATAAAGGTTTTGTGCTCTACCACCCAAGGATCGACCACATCTATGTGTTGTAGCACGACTAGGTTTGCTCTTTCAAAGTCGGCGAGTCGACCCTCGAAGTCGACATGCATTTCGCGGTGACCCTCACGGTGACCCCATCCAGCGAGCCTGCCGAGGTGCCTGTTGACGGGCAGACCAACGGGGTTCTCGATGCCTAGATAATTCGTGCAGTAGGAGATGCACTCTTTGGTCAGAAATCCCATGTTTATGCTTCCCTCTGGACGTAACATGTTGCGAACGTATCCTTTGATGAAACCATTCATCCTTTTGAATGACATCATGCTGTGCAGGAATGTCGGCCCGAGTTGGATGATATCCTCCACGATATGGACCAGCAGATGCACCATAACGCCGAAGAATGCGGGCGGGAAGTACATCTCAAGCTCGCATAGTATCACCACGATCTCTTCCTGTAGCCTTCTGAGTTGCCTCACACCAACTGACTTCCGAGAGATGACGTTGAAAAAGATGCATAGGCCAAATAGCGTTTCACGGACGTGCGCGTCCATGATCCCACGGATTGCAACTGGAAGTATCTGCATCATCAACACGTGACAGTCGCGAGACTTCATCCCGCTGAACTTCTGCTTCGCTGGGTCTAGGTATCTGCTTATCTTCCCCACGTAACCGTAAGGAAGTTTTACTCCTACGAGGCAGGTGAAAAACTGCTCGATCTCCTCCTGACTTAGAGTGAAGCACGCGGGAGGGTAGTCATTTCCGGTCTTCTTGGCCTTTTTGCCTTTGCGATGACTTTCTGTGTCCTGCTTCGCCTCATCATCATCATCATCATTAGTGTGAAGCTCCTGCCTGATGCCCATTGATTTCAAGTCTGCCCTTGCTTTCGGCCCATCTTTGGTCCTCTCTGGCATGTTGAGCAGGGTACCAAGTAGACTCTCGCACACGTTCTTCATGATATGCATGACATCAAGGCTGTGAGGCACACGGTGGATCTTCCAGTACGGCAAGTCCCAGAAAACAGACCTCGTTTTCCATACCTTCAGCAGCGGCTCTAGCGCCTTTCGCTTCTTTCCCGGCTCTCGCGCCTTTTGCTTCTTTCCTAGCAGTGGGCAATCTTTCCAATTTTTCAACAGCTGGTCTATTTCCTCGCCGCTCCTCGTACGCGGGCGTCTTCGGGGTTCGGTTTCACCATCGAACAGATCCTTGCATTTTCTCCACGGGTCATCATCGCGAAGACACCTTCGATGTCCCATGAACACGGTTTTCGAAGACCCGGGATCTCTATCTAGCTGGCGATATGTTGTGTCATCCATGCACCTGATGCATCCAGAAAATCCGTGGACCACCTGCCTCGCGAGATATCCGTAACCGAGATAGTCGTGCACCGTCGTGAGCAGTGCGGCTCTCATAGGGAAATATTCTTTCTCTGCAGCGTCCCACGTATTGGCTGGCGTTTTCCACAGCGTGTCTAGCTCCTCTTTCAGCAGCCCCAGATACAGATTGATGTCGTTCTCTGGTTGTTTCGGCCCTTCAATTAGCATACTCATGTGAATGTACTTCCTCTTCATGCACAACCAGGGGGGAGGTTGTACATCCACACAAACACAGGCCAGGTGCTATGTGTGCTTCTCTGGGTGCCAAACGGATTGACTCCATCGGTGCTCGCACCCAGCACGATGTTCCTTGGATCGTTCCCAAATTCTGGGTCTTCGAAGTTCAACGCTTGCCACTGGCTCGCATCCTTAGGGTGACTCAGCATCTTTTCTTTTTTATTTATCTCCGGATCATTTCCGTCATCTTCCCGCTTCTTCTCCTCCCTATCCGTGTGCCAACGTAGGAGCTTGGCTACCTTAGGGTCCATGAAATACTGCTGCAGACGAGGAGTGATCAGAAAGTACCACACCACTTTTCGAGGAGCTTTCTTCCTCTTCTTGTATCGAGTGACGCCGCACACTGGACATATGGTAGACTCCGCATGCTTGTCCCGATAAATGATGCAATTGTTCATGCACACATGGTATTTCACGTGCGGTAAATCCAGAGGACACACGATTTTCTTCGCCTCCTCGAAACTGGTCGGGCACTTGTTCCCCTTGGGAAGACGTTCGTGCCAGAATGACATGTTCTCGTCGAAGCATGCATCGGTCATTTTGTGTTTTACCTTCATCTCCAGAGCCATGAGCATTACTTTCAGGTGGGTATCCTCGGGCCTGCATCCTTCATACAATGGAGTAACCACATCTATCTCCAGTTGATCCAGCTTGGCTTTCTCTCGGGCGGCAGCTCTTGCGTTATCCGTCTGCTTGAGAAGCAGCTCTTGAATGTGAGGGTCCTGCACCCAGCCTCCATCGTCGTCTGCTCCAGCATCTTCATCTTCATGATCATGCCCTTCGTCTTGATCTTCCTCATCATCATGTCCGGCATCTTCTACATGATGACTGTGTACAGCATCACCGTTGTGATCATGTCCTGGAGATTCTTCGTCTTCTCGCCCGCCCGAGCCGCGGTGGTTGTCTTGATGCCCTTCCTCATTTCTTTCCCGGCCCCCATGGACGACTTCATAGTCATCTTCATCACCTTGCCACCGATAGCCATCCATGAAACCACGCAAGAGCAGGTGGTCCCGCACCTGCCCGAAATCCGGGTCCGCAATAAGGCTCTTCAGCTTGCATCTTCGACACGGACATCTTATCTCTGTCTCGTTCTTTTGAAGCATCTCGGCCTTCACGGAGCTCAAAAACCTATTCACGATGCCTTCGGTCATCGTGCAGACCATGGTCGCCTGCGGGGTAGAGCAAAACGATATTTTAGAACCAAGAAAAGATTTGGCATGACTTTCCCTAAAAATAGGACCAAAAAGAATGCATAGTGCCAAAATTCTCGCCGAAACGGAAATGAATCAACATTCCGGCAAAATATTGGCAACTATGGCATTTCAAATACCGGTACCTACAAACACAAACATATATGCAACACCACAAACATATGCAACACCACAAACATACATAGATCTAGCTAGGCCACAAAAAGTGCATGTGCACGTCGTTGGAGCGAGCTAGGGAGAAAAAAAGTAGATCTACAACATAAAGATAGCTTTCCCCTTACTTACCTATCAAAAAAGGTAATTTAACCACTTAATTTTGATGAATCTATGGTGCAAATGAGGTGAGGAGGAGGAGGCAGCCGACACAAGCTTGGAGAAGGAGGTGGAGGGAATGAAGTGGGGAAAGTGACTGTGTAGGTGTAGCTGTCCAAAATATCTAGCTGGTCCCAGGTTACTAATGGCGCACCACCCACTCATGCGCCATTAGTAACCCTACATACTAATGCCGCACCTGCTGGTGGTGCGCCATTAGTAGTTTTGCAAAAAAAATAAAAAATATATATACTAATGGCGCACCGTGGCAGAGTGCGCCATTACTAGTTTAAACTTGTAATGGCGTACTATGCCACGGTGCGCCATTAGTAGTTTTGCAAAAAAAGAATGAAAAAAATACAGTAGTGGCGCACTTGGTTGTTGGTGCGCCATTACTAGTTAGAACTAGTAATGGCGCACTGTGCCTGGATGCGCCATTAGTATGTTTGGAAAAATGAAAAAAAGTTTTTGTTACTAGTGGCGCACCATGTGTTTGGTGCGCCATTAGTGTCTTCCACACTAATGGCGCACCAGCACATGGTGCGCCATTAGTATATAATAGTGGCGCACAACGTGTCTGGTGTGCCATTAGTGTCAATTTCATCTATAGCCCTTTTCCTAGTAGTGTAGGCTCGTCAAGTTTAACCCGAGTATTCTGCTTGTGCAAAACTGGCTTGCACCCGTTGTATGTGAACGTAGAGGTATCACACCTGATCCTCACGTGGTGTCTCGGCACGATGAAATGTAGCAATGGTGCATACTCAGGGAGAACACTTATACCTTGAAATTTAGTGAGAGATCATCTTATAATGCTACCGCCGTACTAAGCAAGATAAGATGCATAAAGGATAAACATCACATGCAATCAATATAAGTGATATGATATGGCCATCATCATCTTGTGCCTTTGATCTCCATCTCCAAAGCACCGTCATGATCACCATCGTCACCGGCTTGACACCTTGATCTCCCTCGTAGCATCGTTGTCGTCTCGCCAGCTATTGCTTCCACGACTATCGCTACCGCTTAGTGATAAAGTAAAGCAATCACATGGCGATTGCAATTCATACAATAAAGCGACAACCATATGGCTCCTGCGAGTTGCCGATAACTATGTTACAAAACATGATCATCTCATACAGCAATTTATATAATCACGTCTTGACGATATCACATCACAACATACCCTGCAAAAACAAGTTAGACGTCCTCTACTTTGTTGTTGCAAGTTTTACGTGGCTGCTATGGGCTTAGCAAGAACCGTTCTTACCTACGACATAAAACCACAATGTGGTAAAGTGATTGCTTTTTGATCTTCAGAAAGAACCCTGTTCATTGAATCTGATTCAACTAAAGTTGGAGAAATAGACACCCGCCAGCCACCTGTGTGCAAAGCACGTCGGTAGAACCAGTCGCATGAACGCGGTCATGTAATGTCAGTCCGGGCCGCTTCATCCAACAATACCGCCGAATCAAGAAACAACTAGTGACGGCAAGCAATATGTATATACCCACACCCACAACACCTTTGTGTTCTACTCGTGCATATAACATCTACGCATAGACCTGGCTTTCAAAAAAATTCTACAATCACGCAAGATCTATCTAGGGATGCATAGCAATGATAGGGTATAGTATGTCTACATACCCTCGTAGACCGAAAGCGGAAGTGTTAAGAAATGCGGTTGATGTAGTCGAACGTCTTCGCGATACAACCGATCAAGTACCGAATGCACGGCACCTTCGTGATCTGCACACGTTCATCTCAGTGACGTCCCTCGTACTCTTGATCCATTTGAGGCCGAGGGAGAGTTTCGTCAGCATGATGGCGTGTTGACGGTGATGCTGAAGTTACCGGTGCAGGGCTTCGCCTAAGCACTACGACGATATGACCGAGGTGGAGATATGTGGAGGGGGACACCGCACACGGCTAAGAATCAACTTGTGTGTCTATGGGGTGCCCCCTCCCCCGTATATAAAGGAGTGGAGGAGGGGAGGGTCGTCCCTCTCTATGGTGCTCCCGAAGGGGGATTCCTACTCCTAGTAGGAGTAGATTTCCCCTTTCCCTAGTTGGAGTTGGAGAAGAAGGAAGAGGGAGAGAGAGGGAACGAAAGGGGGCCCGGCCTCCCTCCCAATTCAGATTCGGCTTGGGGGAGGGCCTCCCACTTGTCTGCCTCCTCCTCTCTCCCACCATGGCCCATTAAGGCCCATAAACTCCCCGTGGGGTTCCGGTAACCCCCCGGTACTCCGGTAAATGCATGAACTCATCCGAAACCATTCCGTTGTCCAAACATAACCTTCCAATATAACAATCTTCATGTCTCTACCATTTCGAGACTCCTCGTCATGTCCGTGATCACATCCGGGACTCCGAACTACCTTCGGTACATCAAAACACATAAACTCATAATACCAATCGTCATCGAACGTTAAGCATGCACCCTACGGGTTCGAGAACTATGTAGACATGACCAATACTCATCTTTGGTCAATAACCAATAGCTGAACCTGGATGCTCATATTGGTTCCTACATATTCTATGAAGATCATTATCGGTCAAACCGCATAAGAACATACGTTGTTCCCTTTGTCAACGGTATGTTACTTGCCCGAGATTCGATCGTCGGTATCATCATACCTAGTTCAATCTCGTTACCGACAAGTGTCTTTACTCGTTCCGTAATGCATCATCCCGTAACTAACTTATTAGTCACATTGCTTGCAAGGCTTATAGTGATGTGCATTACCGAGAGGGCCCAGAGATACCTCTCCGACAATCAGAGTGAAAAATCCTAATCTCGATCTATGCCAACTCAACAAACACCATGGGAGACACCTGTAGAGCATATTTGTAATCATCCAGTTACATTGTGACGTTTGATAGCACACTAAGTGTTCCTCCGGTATTCGGGAGTTGTATAATCTCATAGTCATAGGAACATGTATAAGTTATGGAGAAAGCAATAACAATAAACTAAACGATCATAGTGCTAAGATACCAGATGGGTCAAGTCCATCACATCATTCTCTAATGATGTGATCCCGTTCATCAAATGACAACACATGTCCATGGCTAGGAAACTTAACCATCTTTGATTAACGAGCTAGTCAAGTAGAGGCATACTAGGGACACTCTGTTTGTCTATGTATTCACACATGTACTAAGTTTCCGGTTAATACAATTCTAGCACTCATAATAAACATTTATCATGATACAAGGTAATATAAATAAAAACTTTATTATTGCATCTAGGGCATATTTCCTTCAGCTTCGTGGCGGTCATGGTGAGCATTTTGTTGGAGCTTATTTTTAGCACATTGGTGGAGGTTGTGGCGGCGCTGGAGGTGGTGGTGAAGCTGGGGCAGTGTGGTGGAGGTGGTGGAGGTGAAGCTCCGGTAGTTTGGTGGAGTTTCCGGCTCCGGTTCCAGTGATTGAAGGTCGCCATTTGTCGTTCGCTCGCACGCTTCAAGGGTATATTTCAACACACATTTTATCTTTCATAGTTGCTCCGATAGTATTCGATAATATGTTTCAATGTGCAATGAATTAGGTGTGCAATTATTGTTATTGGCTCCGGTAGTATCCATAAATATATTTAGATGTCAACTATTTAGTTGTGTGAAAATTTGAAGTTGCTCCGGTAATATTCCGTACTATATGTGGATGTCAACTATTTAGGTGTGTCAGCATTTGGAGTTGCTTCAGTAATATCCGTAATATATGTAGATGTCAAATATTTAAATGTGTCAATATTTGTAGTTGCTCCAACAAATAATTGTAATATATTTGTAGGTGTGTGGATTTTTTAGTTGCTCTGTTAATATTTCGTAATATATATACATGTGAAGTAATTAGTAGTGCGGATATTTTAAGTTGTTGCTTAATACTTGTCTGTCGTTGTTGATAAAAAATTGAGGTGAGGCGAGATGTATGATGTAGTGAAGTTCATATTTTACTACGGTCCTGGTACTGTCCAAACATCTGAGTTGGGAGCTGATCTGAGTGAATTTGATCACATAGAGGTGCCAATGACCGCACCTCAAACATGGTCTGTCAGTTAGTTGAAAGAATGGATTACAACAAGTTTAGGGCTTGATACTGAAACACGCACCATCGGTGTTCATGGATTGTGGACACAGTCAAGTCCAATAATTTACTTTTATTTGAGGCCAATAGAGCGAGACTCTGAGTGGGTGCCGTGGTTACAAGGTTGTGAATGCAGGGGATGCAATCATGTTGCCTTAGTGCTTCCCGTCGTGAAGGAGACCACTGCACATGACGGCGAGGGTGGCTACGATCCTGAGCAGAGCAGTGGAGGGAGGCAGTTATCTATGTCAAATGCTGAAGATGACGAACCAGGACAGAGCAATCAGGTAGAAGGAGAAAATGTTGATGGTTACGAACCAGGGCAGAGTAGTCAGGTAGAAGGATAAAATGCCGATGATGATTACAGTTGGGAGTGGATGCTTATGAGGTAGATGGGCCCATGCAGGACCAGATGGAAGAAGAAGACACCGATGTTGATAGGGGTCATGCCGATGATTCCAACGAGTCGGATGAAGAAGAAAATGCAGAGGAGGTCCCGAATCCTGCATCATGGAATCATGACTTCCCATCTACAATGATCGTGAACGATGGACATGATTCTGCCTGGCAATATCACCAGAAAAATATTGAGACGGGTGCTATGTATCCCAACAAGCAAGCTCTAAAGGATGCAATAATTAAATGGGCAATGTCCACGCAATGGGTTTTCATAGCTCAGGTGTCAAGTCAGAAATACCTGACAATGGTATGCAAGAACACAGATTGTCCTACCAGGGTGCACGGCTATCTCCGTAAGTATGGCACAAGTTGGGTGATCAATGACTTAGTTAATCACACTTGTCTTATTGACTGCATCCCTCAAGATCATCCCAACCTTTCATCAATGCTTATTGCTCGGTTGTTTTACAATGAGATAGTGGAGGGCAAAGCTATGGAAGTGAAGGCAATCCAGACAAAAGTCTTCGCCAGGTTCAAGCACAGAGTTTCTTATGGAAAGGCTTGGAGGGCTAAGCATACGACGTTTGAGAGGATATTTGGTTCTTATTTTGATGCATATGACTTTGTTGTCCAGCTCCTCCACACACAGCAGCAGAATCCAGACACCTATGTCGATATCCAAGACCTCTTCATGCCAGAGTTCCCAACTGTGAGGGTGTTGCATCATCTCTTCTTCTCTTTCGGTGTGTGCATCAAAGCTTTCAGCATTGCCGACCGGTGAGATGTGTAGATGGTACTTTTCTAGCTGGCAGCACACACAACACTATGGTCAGACGCCGAGCTTCATGTTTTCTCCACGGCCACAGTAGCAGGGTCCCTCATCGAGCTTCGTGTTTCAACTAGAGTAGCCGTCAAAGCTAGCAGGTATGTATCTTCATATTTATTATTTTCAATATTAATTGAGGCGACCTCATTCTTCATGACTTAACGTTCCCTCGTGCAGGAGCCTACGGATATCAGGCATCTATGTCAAGATCCACGTGGGGGAGTGATCAACATCCTAAGTAGAGCATACAACATCAGATGTCCCAGCACACCTAGTGGATGAACATGTTTTCGACTCCTCCACCTGGCCCCACATAGGATACATAGTATGACAAGGGCGAGTCTGAGATTCCTCCTTGTAACATTAGGGCACCCCATAGGTTGGGATGGAAGATGCCTCAAGATCCCCCTGCGCTCCAGGGCAAATGTCATCAGTGACGCTTCTATCTATTAGTAGAGACATGACCATCTACTTATGTATGAGACTTATGTCTATTTTATATATGAGACAAATGACTATGTACTTATCGATCATTAGAGACATGACCATCTACTTCTGTATGAGACTTATGTCTATTCTATGTATGAGACAAATGACTATGTACTTATGTATGAGACATATGCCTACTCTATTTTAGTGCTCTGTTATCCAAACTACAACATCATATTTATATAGAACATAATGCTCGTACAATAACACAATACAAACAACTGGATACAACTACATCTAAATTAAACGGTACGTATGACTGAACTTACAACATACTGCTTAAAAACTACATGAAGTCATCATTGTCATCCTCCATTGATGCAGAGCTCTTGCCCTTCGATGATGGAGAAATTTTGCCCTTCGACGATGAATCACTATTGCCCTTCGATGACGTAGAACTCTTGTCCTTCGACGATGACGAACTCTTCCCCTTTGATGATGCAAAACTCTTGCCCTTCGACGATGCAGAACTCTTGACCGACGACATGAAGATATCGTCTTCATCCTCGCCGTCATCAGTCCATAAAAAATATGTTTTGCTGCACCCTTTAGGTATGTTTCACTCTTACATTGTTGCTTCATCCATCTTCCCTGCAACCTCAGAAGTTCTTTCTGTATCTCCTCAAAGGTCCTAGAAGGCCACCCACACCTACTTAATGCATGATCTAGCTCATTCAGTAGGGTGTCAGTACTGATGAGTTTGCCCCACAGAACTATATGTTGTCTACCATGGAATTCAAATATTTTCAAAAACCCTTTTTCATTTATTTAAATGGAAGAAGTCATGTCATCTTCTCTCTAGGGTTTTGTATGTGAAAAGAATTTGAATTCATGGAGATTATAAATGCAAAATGAAAGTTTGGGAAAGTCTTTTTATTCCCTCTCCTTTAACTTCGAAAAAGTTTCGAATTTCACCCAATTTCACACAATCAATCAAACAGTCAATCATAACTATCTATTTAATATGACATTCCAAAATTTAGAATTTTGGGATGTTACAAACCTACCACCCTTAAAATGAATCTCGTGCTCAAGATTCGGAGAGGCTGGAAAGAAATAGGTTAGGTTCTAGGGTCTTCTCAAAATCCATCGATCGTCACAGGGGGTCTGGGGTGCTACCACCCTTAGAAGCATAGTTATGGTTCCATCAAAACTCATATACTCCATCCTTATTGTTGACAGTGTCAGTCTTCTCAAATTATCAGGAAAATTCCTTCTCTAGGCTCTTCCGGTAGTGGCATAACCTTTATCGAAATTCTTGTGTCCTTTTATCTTGGTAAGGTTCTTCCATGACTGGGTCTTCTTAGCTGACGGGTCTGGCGCCAATACTAAACATCTATCGATATCTCATGGTGGTCAACAATTTATGGTTTCTCCTTCAGGAAATGGGTCTGGGTTGAACCTCACCGTATATCCTACGATTGGCAGCAGCTGCCTTGTACAAGGGAAAAAATTGGCATACCATTCTAAGGTTCAAACAAGGTTTTGATTGTCGTATCTCTACTATATGTAAGTCACTCAGATTTACCATCCCATATAGCAAAGCGAATAATAAGAGTAAGTCAGTATGGTGATCAATCCATCCTGCACCCAAATCATTACCTTGTATATGGTTTAGCGAATCTCGTGTACTAACACTCGGTCGTCCTCACAAGCATTGCAGAATTTCGCTTGTCGAAGAACTAAGTTCGGATAAATCCACGGATTCTGCAAGCCAAACAAACATCTATCGTTCCTTCACAACTCTCAGATTTTGCATTACTCCTATAAGATCGTCTGTTGATAAAGGCATATCCTCTTCCAGGGTTTTTCCTTCAGCAAGAGTGTGCTTGCTTCTTGGCAGGTCCTGGGGCCTGTGGGTTATGGCCCATCTCATCACTTGCAAACCTTGAAATCATCATCGGGGCAACTGATAATTACCCCAACATCCAGCTTCCTAGCATTCTTAAATCCATCCAATTGTACTGTCTCCTTTCCTTCTCTTTGTACCAAATTAAGACATGATTACTCAGACTCATCACGGAGTTACAATTGCTCCATATTACCAACATTATACCCTCTTTTATAATCCACTAATACTTCATCCCTTCATAATCTTGGGATTTCCCACATATCAATATAACACTCATACTTATTTTGTCCGTAGCCCACTTCATGGAATGTCGTTTTCTTTCCAGGGGTCAATTGTCCTCACAGGGTACTACCACCCTTAAAATTCACAAATCTTCCATAGACCATATTTCTCATCTCCTCGAAACTGGTCAAAATCTTTCTTCATAGAGTAACAACTCATAAAATCCAAATCAATTCCAACGATGCTAACTTTATTGATTCTCAAATTCTTACAATCTCCTGCATTTCCATTACATGCCTCAACTCAACACCTCAATATAAAAGAATTGTTCCCACTACTACTACTATATTTCTTTTGTTGCAAACCCAACTATTTAGCACAAGCCTCCTTCTCATTGGGGACAATATCTAGCAAAGTGCCATGCTTCATTACAATGGAAACATATTACTTCTGACAAGTCTCGAGGTTTCATTGTGATTACATAGCCTCATTGGGTCCTCGACTTCCTTTTTGGGCAACCGCTGAAGTAGTGCCCGGACTCCTTGCACCTGAAACATGTGATATGACTTAGGTCCTTCCTGGAATCCAATCTATTTCTCTTCCTGGACTTTTCCATTCCAATCAGGGCTTCTATTTCCCGTGGGTCATACTCTACTTCCTCCGTCGGGAATTCTACCAGATCCCCATTCAGACAATTTTCGGAGATGTGTTCTTCTTCTCCACATGAATAGCAAGACTTGGTGCAGGGTTTAATTGGTTCTTCTTTGGGTGTGTCCTCCACCTCTTCCTTCATCACCGTTTATTCTAAGATTTCCATGAGGGATCCTTTCGTTACTTCTTTCTTCTGCTGGATGGTTCTTTGTACCATGGGGTAAATGTGACACTGAGTAGGGTAGTGGGTAGTCCCTTCACACAAGAAACAAGCGATCTCCCTAATTGGGCATTCCTCAGACGGGTGCCTTTCTTCAGAATGAGGGCGTTCATCCTTGTGTTCCTTATGGGTGTGTCCTATTTCTCCACAAAGCTTGCAGGCACACGATTCCTTCATATCATTTCCATAAGGCTTCAATTTGTGGGACACAGGTCGAGACTTTTGCAGAGTCAACTTAAATTCTTTCCAAGTGGTTACTCCCTGCCATCCATTTATGGTTTGGTACATCCTCCACCAAGTAGCATCACCTCTTTCAAAGCACTAAAGAGCATGATGGGTCATATCCTTTCCGACTATAGGGTTATTCTTCATGTGATCTGTAATGCCCTCGATGCGGCTATATCTCCTACGTGTCAAAGCACGACTTAGAGGCATAACCGCATTGAAAGCAATGTCGCAAGTAAGGTAATCTTCACAACAACCCATGTAAATAGATAATAGGGGAAAGGTACATAGTTGGCTTACACTAGCCACGTCACACAAATACATGAATAACATTACAATCATCCAATACACTCATGGTCCGACTACGAGACCAAAATAAAAGATCAACACCAACATGTGACACGGTCCCCGATCACCCCAACTGGGCACCACTACTGATCATCAGGGAAAGGCACATAGTAACGGCGGGAGTCTTTGTCGAACTCCCACTTGAGCTCAAGCGCATCATCTAGAACGGAATCATCGGTCCTTGCATCTGGTTTGGAAGTAATTTGTGAGTCACGGGGACTCAGCAATTCTTGCACCCTCGCGATCAAGACTATTTAAGCTCATAGGTAAGGCAAGGTAATAATGTGGAGCTGCAGCAAGCGACTAGCATATATGGTGGCTAACCTGTTCGCAAAAGAGAGCGAGAAGAGAAGGCAAAGCACGAACGAAGAACTATGATATGATCAAGAAGTGATCCTAAAACAACCTACGTCAAGCATTACTCCAACACCGTGTTCACTTCCTGGACTCCGCCGAGAAGAGACCATCACGGTTACACACGTGGTTGATTCATTTTAATTAAGTTAAGTTTCATGTTATCTACAACCGGGCATTAACAAATTCCCATCTGCCCATAACCGCGGGCACGGCTTTCGAAAGTTCAAATCCCTGTAGGGGAGTCCCAACTTAGCCCATCACAAGCTCTCATGGTCAACGAAGGATATTCCTTCTCCCGAGACATTCCGATCAGACTCGGTATCCCGGTTTCACAAGACATCCTCGACAATGGTAAAACAAGTCCAGCAACACCGCCCGAATGTGCCGACAAATCCCAATAGGAGCTACACATATCTCATTCTCAGGGCACACTCAGATTATCCAAACTTCCGGTAGGCCAGCCCAGAGTTGCCCCTGGCGACCACCGGCGGCTGACGAGGTGGACCAACACTCAGAGGAGCACTGGCCCGGGGGGGTTTAAATAAAGATGACCCTCGGGCTCCGGAAACACAAGGGAAAAAGAGGCTAGGTGGCAAATGGTAAAACCAAGGTTGGGCATTGCTGGAGGAGTTTTATTCAAGGCCAACTGTCAAGGGGTTCCCATTATCACCCAACCGCATAAGGAACGCAAAATCCGGGAACATAACACCGATATGACGGAAACTAGGGCGGCAAGAGTGGAACAAAACACTAGGCATAAGGCCAAGCCTTCCACCCTTTACCAAGTATATAGATGCATTAAGATAACAAGAATATAGTGATATCCCAGCAATAAACAATGTTCCAACAAGGAACGATCTCCAATCTTCACCTGCAACTAGCAACGCTATAAGAGGGGCTGAGCAAAGCGGTAACATAGCCAATCAAGGGTTTGCTAGGACATGGCGGGTTAGAGGTTTGACATGGCAATTTGGGAGGCATGATAAGCAAGTGGTAGGTATCATAGCATAGGCATAGCAAAAGAGCGAGCATCTAGCAAGCAAAGATAGAAGTGATTTCGAAGGTATGATCATCTTGCCTGCAAAGTTGTCAGAGTTGACTTGATCCTCGTAAGCAAACTCAACGGGCTCCTCGTTAGTGAACTCGTCTCCCGTCTCTACCCAAACAAGACAAACAAGCAAAAGGAACACAATCAACCACGTGCAATGCTCGAACAACATGATGCAAACATGGTATGCTATGCGGGATGCGGTATGTGATGCATATGCAAGATTTGACAAGGAATGATTGAATATGGCCTCAACTTGGAAATCCAATAGTGCCACTGGAAAGGTGAGGTGATTTCAGTTGAAATCGATATAAAGATCACCGGAATCGGATGCACGGTTTGGAAATGGCAAGCAAAACAAATATGGCACCGGTCTGCGATAATCAGCAAGTAGCCATCTAAATGCATCAAGATAATTATGCTACAGCACTCAAACATGACAACAAAATACATGGCAGGGATCCATACATGATGCTTGACAAAAGATGAACATTGAGCTACTGCTAATTCATCCATTAACAGGTTCAAACAAGCATGGCAAAAATGCAAACGATAACAGGTAGCACACTTTGGAGCATGAAAACTATATGCTACAGGAACTTAACATGGCAAAGCAAGGCATGGCATGAAGCTACTCAAAGCACTTAACAAAAGTCCCTTAGTGACCTTGAGCCAAAAGGGATCATAAAATACAATTGCAAGCATGTGAACATGGCAAAAACATAATCAGATTACAGACTGAGTGAAAAAACTGGAGCATGCAAATCTGTTAGCGAGTAGGCATGTTCACGAGCTCGATGCACTCACTACAGAGCATGGCATGACAAACTAAGCATACACCCACCAAGAATACATGGCATAGAAGCTATACATGGCAAGAACAACAACATAGCATGCACGAATCAATAACAACATCCTCGGCAAAATCGCTAACAAGTCAACAATCTGCCAGGAATCACGAAATAGCAAAAGTAGAGCTTGATTGACTCAAGCTAGGATGCTCCATAAATGCAAAAAAAGACATGGATAGATAGAGCACCACAATGTTAACAAATCATCCTTACTGATCATCCTCAAAATAGGCACGGATCACTAGGAAACAACATGAACATATGGCATAATGACAAAAATCAGGACAAGGACTTAGAGAAATTCGAAGTCCCTGAAATCAGCATTACCGATTGCACTACTTTGCAAGCTTGTGCTAGTCACCACACATATCACAAAAATACATGGTAAGAACCTCTGTAAAGACGGCATGGCATATAACAAAACTCATGTAGAGCTCAGGAGCATATCATGCACACATTAATCATGGCAAAAATGACAAATATCTATTTGATGAAACAGATCTGACAATTATATCACATAGCCCTCTTCCAACAGCATTTCAGGCATCAAGATGAGCTCAAATGAAAAAGATGAAGTGAGATGAAATGATGTACTCTCTGAGGCGAACATTTTGATATGCTACACGCATGAATCGGAGCAACAGGTGCTGAGTTATATCATGATGAAATATGCATAAAATGACTGAAAATTAGGGTTAGAGGTCAACCCCAGATCTAGATCCAGATCGGGCCGACGCGAATTTCGAGGTTCACCGGATCTGAGCTCTGCTCGCCGGAGATGGAGGGTTCGCCGGAGTGGTGGGGACTTGCCGGGGCGGCTCGCCGGCCGGCTCGGGACGGTGCGGCGGGCGTGCGGCGGCGGGGCTTGGCGAGGTGCGAGGCCGTGGGGCACTGGCGATCGTCGGCGGCCGGAGAGGGCGGAGGGCGGCGCGGCGGGCGTGTGGCGGCGCGCCGGCGTCCTGGCGGGGTCCGGCGAGGCGCGCCCGTGCGGCGGGCGAGGCGCGGGAGGCGCGGCCCGGTGGCACGCGGCGGAGGGCCGCGGATGGGCCTGCGGGCCCGCGGCGGTGGGAGGCGGCCGGCGGCCACGTGGCGGGAGGAGAGAGGCTGGGGGAGCGGGGCGGACGTGTTCGGCCCGGTTGGACACGTCCGGCGGCTGGAGGAGGACGGAGACTAGGGTTAGGGTAGGGGAAGATCCGAAAATTCGGGGGGGGGGGGGGGAGACACATATTTATAGGTAGAGGGAGCTAGGAAGCTCCAAATGGAGTGTGGTTTTTGGCCACGCGATCGTGATCGAACGCTCTAGGTTATGGAAGGGTCTTTGGTGGGTTTTGGGCCAAATTGGAAGGGTGTTGGGCTGCAACACAAACGAGGCCTTTTCGGTCCCTCGGTTAACCGTTGGAGTATCAAACGAAGTCCAAATGACACGAAACTTGACAGGCGGTCTAGGTAGTAAACCAAGGCCGCATGGCAAGTCTCGGTCCAATCCGGAAATGTTTAACACCCACACACGAAAAGAGGTAGAAAGGGGCACCGGAGGAGATAGGAGCGCCGGAATGCAAAACGGACAACGGGGAAAAAGCTCGCATGCATGAGACAAACACGTATGCGAATGCAATGCACATGATGACATGATATGAGATGCATGACAAGGCAACAACACATGGAGACAAAAACCCGAACCCGAGGAAAATAAAATAACTTAGGCCGGAAACGGCAAGAGTTGGGATACATATAAGGTAAATTACATCCGGGGTGTTACATGATCCTCCATGCTCTGAATCCATCGGTCAGTCTCCAATTGACTTATCGGTCCAGGAAACATGAGTTCTTCTCCATTCATCCTCTATTGGGTCCATGGGTTTTGGGGTGAGATAAGATAGACAGAGAGAGATACACACAATGCAAACAATTGTTTTGAAAAGACATATTTTATTGTGGCTGTCGAAAAAACAACAAACAAATGACAGCTCACAGTCGTCGCATCTAACATAGGTATATAACATGGGTTTGGTCTTCTAATGGTCAACAAATCTCAAAGTCATCAAACATCTTCACATCTTTTTCATGTCTCTGATGGCTTCTTCAGATCGTGCTTGTCCTTCTCAAGTTCCTTTGCCATATCATTTCTGTTGACGCGAAGTCTCTCGTGACGTCCTTTAATATTTTGGAGTTGCATTCCAAACTTATGGGTTTCAACATCCTTGGCATGAACCATGGTCCTACTGTTCTTCAGTTCCTAATGAATCTCCGGTATCTCGAGGTTTCGCTCGTCCAGCTTGGCTACTTTCAGCTTCTGGGTCCTAAATCCTTCATGAAATACTTGTCAAATATGGCTTCCTGCAGGTCCATCTTAACTTTTGCTCCAGATCCTAGTGATACACCAGCTAAGATTAAAATTGTATCCTTTGCTGATAGATGCTCCATCAGCCTTCTACCATTCAATCATTCTGAAGAAATGTATGTTTCACTCAGCACAGTGGCCATAGTATCAGTGGCGATGACATCGTGAATAACCGTGTTTCTGCCCTTGTCCTTGCCATGAGCTTTCTTCCATAGTTGATATCTCCTGCCTTAGGGTTTTCTTGACAAAAACTTTGAGTTCTAGTGCTCCGTGTTCTGGTCTTTCTCCGGCACACCTTGATCTTGGGTATTGACAGGTTCAATAGTCTGTCAAGTTCCATAGGGGTAGCCTTCCTAGGTCATACAAATCTGGGAATTCTTCAAAGCCTTCAAATTCTCCTAGTCTTTGGGGTCTCCAACCGTTGTAGTTTCCATTATTATAATGCACGGTAAAATCCTCTTCATTCTGAAATGGTCTTAGTTGTCAGATATCTTGTACTTCTTGGAGTGGTCTCATAGTCAAACCCTCGTCTGGTCAAAAAGGAAAAGGGTTATAGTCTAACTAAAAGGGAAATTTGATAAAGCTTTAGAACAGAAGAGACGTTAAAGATCCTTTTGAAAATAAAGTTTTAGAGAAAAATCTTTCCTATGGGCTTGCCAGTTTCTAGGGTCACGCCCTACAGTCAACAGGTGCTTTGATATCATCTTGTAGCGACCAGACCTCAGACGGTCAAGTCTCTGTGCTTAAGTGTCATCCCTGGATCGGTATGCTGACATGCACAGTACTCGAGGATTTATAACAGAGGTAAATCACATGTATAAAATAACATAAATATTATTACCTCAATTCAAATAGCGGAAGTAACAACAAGATTGTGGATTCCCATCAACACCAACAACAAAGTTGAGTGTAGAAATCATAGCCCTAACGTATCACTTACTTGTCGTAAGAATCCTGCAACATAAGTCGTTGCAGCCATGTAGGTCCGTACATTGAATGTACTGGCAATTTTATACTATAGAGAAATGCTAAATAATGGCTATCACTACATACATATTTGGCTGGTGGAAAACTCTAAGTTTATTTTTGCATAAAGCCAATTTTTCCCTACCACAAAGGAATATATTTTATTTAACTACAAAGTTTGTAGAAAATATTGAGAATGGTAACCCCATCTCAATCCCAATTAAACAGTAGTTAACAACCCAACAAATTAATTATATATTGTGATGAGATCAACATGATAATTCAAGAACCAGATACTCAAGATGTCCATAACTCGGGACACAGCTAATCATGATTAGTTTGTACACTCTGCAGAGGTTTGCGCACTTTTCCCCACAAGACTCGATCTCCTCCGTTGGATTTCTCGCACTACATGGTGTTTGAGAAACGGATGACCGAGACATAGTTTTTCAGAAGCATTAACTCTAACCCCAAGTAGACAGTACCAACCTACATCCCCTACATCTGCTATCCTACCACTGGAAGAGGTCATGCAACTTACTCCACTATGCTAGAGCCCATAATAGCTTGTGGCTGCACGCGGAAGTTTCTAGCATGAATAATCTTATGATCCCTTTGAGCCAGGGTGGCGGACCATAGGATGATCACACGGGTACCCCGAGATCTCTTAGGACAACACTGGTATATCCCCAGGTGTCCGGGCAAGTCAACTGGTATATCCCCAGGGTGCCCCTACCAATCCACCCAGATGTGTATTAAATTAGCCACCTAAAGTTAAACCTTAGTTAACAAAAATCTCTCACATCTTTCGTGAATTCACTCAAACCAATCCACGTCTACGAGCATAGCATAACAGTATAAGAATAACGTAGAAGTAACTCCCAAGGTTTGATATAAAGGGCAATAGGTTCTACCTCGTCAACTACTTCCCAATACCCACATGTTATCAATCCTACTCATGCAATGTTTGAGGGTGAAACTAATGCATAAAAACTGGCTATGAAAGGGATATGATCAAAGTGTGAACTTGCCTTGTACAATTGATGAAGATGATTCACACTCATAATTCCTGATAGTTCTACTCGTCACACTCCGGTCAATCTATCATGAGCAAGCAATAGCAATCACACATAAGCAATCACTCCAAATATCGGAAATAACAAAGAAAACAATTCAGAAAACTTCAAAACCAAGCAAATAACTCTTGCAACAGAAAACAATTTCTAACAATACCAAAATTAAGTGAATTTGGCCTTATCAGAAGTTTAGGTCAAGAGCTTCGATTTGCAAAAAGAATCAATTAACAAACTCAAGTTACGATCAAACGAAGTTCAAATACAAATCTGTTTGAAATCAAATTTTAAACTTTCAAATACATGTTCAAGTTGATTAACTAGATAGAGGGGATCGTAACGAAGAAGTGGGCGTTAGTTTTGTTGGATTTGGACAAACGAGTGAAAAGTTGCGCTAGTTTGAAAACCAGGGGCTAATCTGTAAATAAAATATTCACCGATGGGTCCCTGGCCGAAATTAAAAAGAAAAAGAAAAATCTTATCGGACGGGCGTTTGCTGCCGAACGCTAACTAACGAAAACCATTCGCTACAGAACCCTAACTAATGAACGTTCGCTAAATGTACCTAAACAAAGAACGATTGTTAAATAACTAAACTAAAAAAACTAAACCGGTCTAATCTAAAACAAAAAAAACCGTAGAAATCGGGGACGGTTTTATTACCGGTTCGGCAGCGGCTCGGGTCAGCGGTTCCGACGGCTTCCCGGCAACAGTGGGGTTAGGCGGCGACAGCGGCTCCGGCGGGGTTGCGGGGCGCAGTGGCGGCGAGCGGCGAACGGGCGGCGGTGATGCTAGGCGGCGGGGCTAGGCGGCGACGGCGGGAAGTGCGGCGGCGGCACGAAGAGCGGCGCGGGATGGCGGAGTCAGCGGCGACGGCGTGACGCGAGGGCGGCGACGCGGCTCGGGAGGAAAGGAGAGGCGGCGATGCTAGGCGCAACTTTTAAGGAGGTGAGGGGGCGAGATGGTGTGGAGGAGGGGTGAGGGAGTCCTTGATTAGGGGGTCCTCGGACAGCCGGACTATATACTTTAGCCGGACTGTTGGACTATGAAGATACAAGATTGAAGACTTCGTCCCGTGTCCGGGTGGGACTCTCCTTTGCGTGGAAGGCAAGCTTGGCAATTCAGATATGTAGATCTCCTCCTTTGTAACCGACTCTATGTAACCCTAGCCCCCTCCGGTGTCTATATAAACCAGAGGGTTTAGTCCGTAGGACAACAAGAATCATAATCATAGGCTAGCTTCTAGGGTTTAGCCTCTATGATCTCGTGGTAGATCAACACTTGTAATACTCATATCATCAAGATCAATCAAGTAGGAAGTAGGGTATTACCTCCATCGAGAGGGCCCGAACCTGGGTAAACATTGTGTCCCCTGCCTCCTGTTACCATCCGCCTTAGACGCACAGTTCGGGACCCCCTACCCGAGATCCGCCGGTTTTGACACTGACATTGGTGCTTTCATTGAGAGTTCCACTGTGTCATCACCATAAGGTTTGATGGCTCCTTCGATCATCGGCAACGATGCGATCCATGGTGAGGTTTTTCGCCCCGGACAGATCTTCATATTCGGCGGCTTCGTACTGCGGGCCAAACCGCTTGGCCATATGGAGCAGATCGAGAGCTACGCCCCTGGCCATCAGGTCAGGTTTGGAAGCTTGAACTATACTACCGACATCCACGGAGACTTGATCTTCGACGGATTCAAGCCCATGTCAGGTGCGCCGCACAGTCACGACGAGCATGACTTAGCTCTCCCGCCGGACGGTGTTCGGGAGATCACACCTGTGGCAACTCCGGCCCTCAATCCGGAGCAGATCGTGCCGTCCAAGGACGGGTGGATGGACCCCGCCACGGAGGCCGCACACCCAGCGGCGATAGAGCCGAATACTGACTTCACTTCCTATGAGACCTGTGTTGCCGGACCCTTGGATTCGTCCCCGGCCACAGGCTCCGAACCGCCTGCGTCCGTGCCTATCGAATCTAATTGGGCATCGATCATGGAGTTTACCTCCGCGGATATCTTTCAGCACTTGCCCTTGAGCGACGTGCTAAATTTATTGAGGTCTCTCTCCTTGTCAGGAGACCCTTGGCCGAACTATGTCCGGCTTGAGTGGGAAGCGGACGACGAAGAAATTCATTCCCCACCCACCACCCACTTAATAGACACTGTCGATGACTTAACCGACATGCTTGATTTTGGCTCCAAAGACATCGACGGTATGGACGACGATGCAAGAGAAGAACAGGAACCACCGCCCACAAGGCACTGGATAGCCACCTCATCATATGATATATAGATGGTGGACACCCCAAAAGAAAGAGATGGCAATAAGGCAACGGAGGATAATACCCTCGAGAAGCAATGTAAGCACCAGCGTCATCGGCACCGCTCTATGCCCCGCCATAGCAAAAGCAGCGATACCGATACAAGAGACAATAACGCTGCGGACAGTGCCGAAGACGAAGACAATCCCCTCCAGCCAGGCTTCGAGCAGGAGGATGGGCAAGCTAGCCCTAAGGAACAGGCAGCAGATGGAGAATCAGAGGATGACAATTACATGCCCCTCTCCGATGACGAGGTGAGCCTCAGCGACGAAGAATTTATCGTGCCTGAGGATCCCGTCGAGCAGGAGCGCTTCAAGCGCCGGCTTATAGCCGCAGCAAAAAGCCTGAAGAAAAAGCAACAGCAACTTCAAGCTGATCAAGATCTGCTAGCGGATAGATGGAACATGGTGCTGGCAGCCAAGGAATACGAACTCGAGCGCCCAACCAAAAGTTACCCAAAGCGCAGGTTGCTACCCCAACTCGAGGAGGAAGCATTAAAGCCTACACTTCTAGCGTCTGATGCGGCTGACCGGCCACCTCGTGGCCGAGACAAAGCGCCGTATCAGCCCGAAGTCCAGCCCACACCCCATCATCAGTCAAACAAAAACACAAAGGCCTGGGGCAACACGCAAGACCTGCGAGACGCATTGGAAAACAAAGCAGGACATACAAGATTGATCTACGGATCATGGGGGCGCACCCCAACGCGTGACGATGACCGTCACGCTGGATATACTAAAAGCAAATCTGGCCGGGCCGAACACAGCAGACAAGACTCGTATGAACTGCGTCGTGATATAGCCCGACACAGAGACACCTCACACCCCCTATGCTTCACTGATGAAGTAATGGATCATGAATTCCGAGAAGGGTTTAAACCCGTGAACATTGAATCATATGACGACACTACAGACACCGCGGTATGGATCAAGGATTTCTTCCTCCACATTCACATGGCCCGCGGGGATGATCTACACGCCATCAAGTATCTCCCACTAAAACTCAAGGGGCCGGCTCGGCATTGGCTGAATAGCTCGCCGGCAAACTCCATCGGAAGCTGGGAGAACCTGGCAGACGCATTCCTGGACAATTTCCAGGGCACTTATGCACGGCCACCGGATGCTGACGATTTAAGTCACATAACACAGCAGCCCGGAGAGTCAGCCAGGAAATTCTGGACTCGGTTCCTAATTAAAAAGAACCAAATTGTCGACTGTCCAGATGCCGAAGCCCTAGCGGCCTTTAAATATAACATCCGTGACGAGTGGCTCGCCCGACATCTCGGCCAAGAGAAGACAAAATCCATGGCAGCCCTCACGACACTCATGACCCGCTTTTGCGCGGGCGAAGACAACTGGTTAGCCCGTAGTAACAACACATCAAGAAACCCTGGCACATCAGAAGCCAGAGATAGCAACGGCAAACCCCGACACAACAAACACAAGCGCCGCAAAAATGGTGGAAACGCCAAAGATACGGCAGTCAATGCCAGATTTAGGGGCTCTAAGTTCTGTCAATGGAATGGGCCACTCACAAATGACAATTCGGGTCCATCCAGTCTGGACCACATACTCGACCGCCCATGCCAAATTCATGGCACCCCAGGAATACCATCCAATCATACCAACAGAGAATGCTAGGTCTTCAAACAAGCTGGCAGGTCAGGTGCCAAAAACAAAGATAAGGGGTCTCAAAGCGACGATGGCGACGAGGAGCCCGAATCACCGAGTACAGGAGGGCAAAAGAAATATCCCCCGCAAATCCAAACGGTGAACGTGGTAAACGGCACCTACACTCCCAACCCGGACTGGACGCACACCCTTAGGGATGTCGACTTAACGGAACCAGTCATCCCACAATATAAACTAGGTCCGATCACCTTCAACCGCACGGATCGTCCGGTTAACACCAATCAGGGCAATCTAGCCGCACTAGTCCTCGACCCAATAATTGACGGGTTCCACCTCACGCGAGTCCTTATGGATGGAGGGAGCAGTCTAAACCTGCTTTACCAGGACACAGTGTGCAAGATGGGCATCGATCATTCGGTGATCAAGCCCACTAAAACCACCTTCAGAGGTATTATATCAGGTATGGAGGCCAGCTGTACAGGCTCCATCGCCCTTGAAGTAATCTTTAGATCACCAGACAATTACCGTGCCGAAGAGTTAATCTTTGACATCATCCACTTTCGCAGTGATTATCAGGCACTGCTCGGACGAACCGCGTTCGCTCGATTCAACGCGGTACCACATTATGCCTACCGTAAGCTCAAGATGCCCGATCAGCGCGGCGTCATCACGGTTAATGGCATGGCCGAACTTCCCCTCGGCACCAAGGAGTATACCGCTGCTTTGACAACAGAAGCTACAAGTGGCACCTTCCAACCGAACCTCGACTCGACGTCCCGATCCCCAGACACCGCCAAAGGACTTCGAACTACTTCGCGGCAAGATAGCCCGGCTCGTCCAGAGCTCAATTAAACACTCCGGCGAAATCTAGGACATGCCACATACCGCGGCTCAACTGCTCTGCCGCACACAAGCATTTATTTCATTTTGTTTGCAGGTTCAACTTTGCGCAGACCAGGACTGGCGATATGGAAGCAGCTCGAACGCGCAAGGGAATCCTTAGATATTCCCCGTGATGACCATCCGACTATACTCCGGATCCTCACATAGCTTCTTCCCCCTGGTCTAAGCAGGCTCCACAGTCATATTTCTTTTTTATCACATTACCTGAACTCACACGCATCGACGTTCTATTCAAATACAACATGTGGATTTATATAACGCTTATTTGCTGTTATTTCTTATTGAAATTCTTTTGTCAAGTGGCATCCGTACACCGCGATATGCTTTGAATATGCCAAGGGCTTCGTTTTACCCATAATTCGGCAATAAAGTCCGAACACCTTCATGGAAGTTCGGCACCCCGAACTTATAGCATTATATGCATCAGCTCCGAATCATGTCTTGGGTCAAATGTTGGGTTTGCCCGGCTCCCATGTTTTGATGCCTTACATTCCGCTATATCGGCTAAGGCGGCACAGGGAGAACTACTGCGATTGTGTCCCGGTTCTTCCGGACGAGCACCTTAGTAGAGAAAGCCGAAAACTGACTGTCATGATACGGCGAGAGCTGGTCAGCTGTTTGAGAGGTTGTAAAATCTTTAAGGATTTCTCCCGCATAATGCCATAACCAATGCAGCGTGCGATGGATCGGCTTTTCTTCCGATCAGGTGCTTATATAGCCCCTCGTGCGGTCTTCCGAACACCAGGGGCTGCGCCTACCTTCCTTTTATAAAGCTCCTATGGCTGAGTGAGAGTGATAAAGCCCTATAGTCCAATTGCGTGGTTCGTTGTGCTGAACACCTCCTTCGAAGGACCCAAAACTGGGATAAAGAGTAATCAGGTTTATCCCGAACACCCATGTACTTCCTACATGGGGGCAGAAGCTGACGACTGGCCAACTCTCAGGATTACTATATAAAACGACCACGCAGGAGGATAAAATTTTATATAACATGCAACAAATAATAGAAATGACCTTGTTCAACATTATAAAGGACAACATGATTGTATTCATGGAAATATAATGTCCTTGGTGCATTGCTCCGCCGCTAGGCAGGATCCTTTCAGGACACTTTCATAATATAATTCAGGCTTGCGGTGCTCCTTCCCCTCTGGCGGTCCCTCGGTCATCAGCTTTTCAGCATCCATCTTCCCCAGTGCACCTTTGTGTGGGCGAAGACCATTCGCGCACCCTCTATACAGACCAACCGCTTGATGACGTCAAGTCAAGGGCAGACACTCACAAGCCGCTTCACGAGCCTAAAGTAGCTGCCTAGAATCGGCTCGGCAGGCCATAGCCAGATAATCAAATCCTTCATGGCTAGTTCGTCTGCCCTATGCAATTCGATCAGCTGTTTCAGTTGGTCGGCAAAAGGCACCGGATAATTCGGTGCCAGATACTGTGACCAAAAGAGCTTATCCGCAGTGTTCCCTTCTTCGGCTCGGTAGAATTGGGCGGCATCTGATATGCTGCGGGGCAGCTCTGCAAATACCCTTGGAGAAATCCAAACTCAAAATTAGAAACATGATTTTCTCCTCAAATACTTGCTTTACATGGAAAAAAGCCTTACCCACCGCGATCATCCTCGCCTCTTGGATCTCCTGCAGGGCGCCTTGGGTTTCCCCCTGGGCATCGCGCGCGGCCTGATGAGCCCTAGCGAGTTCGGATTCTTTCTCCGTTAAACTCTGCTCCAAGGTCTCACATTTCTTCATGGACTCTTGAAGCTCCTACTCAGCTTCAATAACCCTGGCCTCGTGCTTCTCACGAAGAGCCTGCTCTGCGGCTTCCTTTTCCTCGGCCTCGGCAACAGCCTTCCTCGGAGCCTCGACTTCGGTCATCGCCCCTGGCGCAAATAATGAAACATATTTTATCATACTGAGAATTTGTTCGCACTAAATGCGAACAAGGCTTGCGCATACCTTGTTTATCTTCCAACTGCCTTTTCAACTAGCCAAATTCTTCTTCGGCCCGCTCTAGACTTTGATTCAGTCCAGAGACCTCTGCCGCATGAGAGGCAACAGCCACTGCAGACGCCTACTTATAAAAGAAGAGAGATAGATGTCATCAAGTGAGTCTTCCTGCGAACATAAAATTGATCCTCTGTCCGGTCCTTTCTTGCACCGAATAGTGTATCAGGGGCTACTATCCATACTATGACACTCTTCAAAACCTCATAAAACATACCTCAAAGCCTCTTATAAGGCTGATACAGGCTTCATTTAGTCCACTCTCAGCAGACTGAATCTCCTTAATCACTGCACCCATCAGGGCATGGTGTTCATCGATGATGGAAGCGCTCTTCAGCGCTGCCAACAAAACATCCGGCACCTTTGGCTGAACAGAGATTACCGGTGCAATAGGCACGCCCCCTCCAGTTGAGGGAGGCCGCCTGCTTGATTCTGGAGCCGTATTGGTCCCCGGAATTGCGTCCGGCTGGGAGCCAAATTCAAGATGGCTCCCGCCATCGACTCCCATGGGAATCTTCTCCCCCATGTCTCCGGCCCGCAAAGTTTGACCTCCAGGCACCGCTTTCACGATCTCTTCCACCCCTCCTTGGCCGGGGTCCTTCTGGGATGAAGCCTCGGTGTTATGCACATATTTGGGGGAAGGGGCCTTCGGGGGCATCCCGCTCTCTATAGCATCCGAGCTCAGCGAATCCTCTGATGAGGATCGTTCGGTGCGGGACCTTGCCGGACTACAAAAAATATAGCTCAGGTTAAAATATTATGCCATGATGAGTCTGGAGGCATAAACGTGTTTGGATTTTATACTCACGAGTTCACCAGGGGCTGGGCCCTGGGATCCCACGTCGGGATGCTGTCGGCGGTGGCAATGGACTCTTCCGGAAGAGGAGCCTTTCCCCTTTTAGGCGAATCGGCCTCCAAGTGTATGGAGGCCGCCCTCTTCTTTCTTCCCCCCGCTGGGGATTCATCTTCCTCCTCGTCGTCGTCCTCTTAGGAGGCAGAAGGGACGTTGGAGCCTTCGGATATTGTGCCTGAAGTGCCACGGCGACGAAGGCCGTCCCGGGTCTTTTTAGCCTCCTTCTCGGTCTTCTTCTTCGGTGCCTTGTACGGCGCCGGGCCAGCATCTTCGTTAGAAGTGGGCCGGCCGGTTCTTCGGGCAACGGGGCCGGATAGTGGACCCGCCCCGCCTTCTTCGTCCAACCTTAGGGGAGTTGAGGAAAACACATTAAGCATTTCCCTTGGGTTATGTGGGTAAAACGCATAAAAACTTACCGAGCTTGCAGGGCGGGACAATTGATACCCGCGGTCCTCGTCCGAGTCCGGCCATGATTTTCCGGACATGAAAAGCACCTTCCAGATGTCTTCGTGCAAGGGGCCAAAGAGCTTTCACAAGGTCTGGTGCTTGGCCGGATCGAATTCCCATAGATTGCAAATCCGGTACTGACAAGGCAGGATCCGGCAAACTAACATCACCTGGACTACATTGACAAGTTCGATGTTCTTGTCTTCTATATCTTTAACACGCGTCTGGAGCATAGACAGTTCATCGGAGGAAGACCAGTTCAGGCCCTTCTTGGGCCAGGACGTAAGCAGCAGAGGGGCTCCGGACAGGAACTCTGGAGCAGCGGCTCATTCTGTGCCACGTGGCTCAGTAATGTAAAACCACTACTGTTGCCACTCTTTGACGGAATCATTAAAAGTACCTGTTGGCCATGTGATGTTGGGCATCTTGCTCACCATGGCGCCCCCGCACTTGGCGTGCTCGCCGCTCACCACCTTGGGCTTCACATTAAAGATCTTCAACCATAAGCCGAAGTGTGGCGAGATGCGGAGAAAAGCCTCGCACACAATGATGAATGTCGAGATGTAGAGAAAGGAATTGGGGGATAGATCATGAAAATCGATCCCGTAATAATACATGATGCCGCGAACGAATGGGTGGAGGGGAAATCCTAGCCCGCGGACAAAATGAGGGAGGAATACAACCCTCTCCTGGGGTTCCGGAGTAGGAACAATCTGTCCCGCCGTCAGGAGATGGTGGCCGATGTTTTTTGGCCAGATACCCGGCCTCCCGAAGCTTTTTGATATGCTTCTCCTGGACGGTAGAGGCCATCCACTTGCCTCCTGCTCCGGATCTGGACATTTTCGGAAGGCCTTTGTGGGCGGAGAAGACGAACGCTCGGGCGCTGGAGCTCGGGCGAAGGGGAATGGATTGGGAGGAAGAAAGCATGGGTGCGAAAGGGAGTCCTTATCCCCTTATAAAGGCAGCAGGGATTCTGCTCCTCCCCACTTGCCTGGTAAACTCGCTTATTCCCCAAGCATCGTGATTGATGGCGCGGTTGGGTTACCCACAGTCGTATTGATGAGAATCCCGCGATAAGGAGACACGATCTCTGCTTCGACAAGACGTGCCAAGAAAACCGCCTCGCAATATGTGCAGTAGCTGGTTGAGAAAAACGGTTCGAATAATGACCGGGCTATAGCGTGATGTCACGTTATAAAAAGTTGTCAGCAGATTAGATTTGTGGAATAATATACTCTCTACGGTGGTATGTGGAATTTGTTTTGCAGAGCCGGACACAATCCTTGTGTTCAAAATCTTCTATGGAGTATTCGAAGAAGGAACCCGCCTTGCAATGCCGAAGACAATCTGCGCGCCGGACTCATCGTCATTGAAGCCTGGTTTAGGGGCTACCGAGGGAGTCCTAGATTAGGGGGTCCTCAGACAGCCGGACTATATACTTTGGCTGGACTGTTGGACTATGAAGATACAAGATTGAAGACTTCGTCCCGTGTCCGGGTGGGACTCTCCTTTGCGTGGAAAGCAAGCTTGGCAATTCGAATATGTAGATCTCCTCCCTTGTAACCGACTCTGTGTAATCCTATCCCCCTCCGCTGTCTATATAAACAGGAGGTTTTAGTCCGTAGGACAACAACAATCATAATCATAGGCTAGCTTCTAGGGTTTAGCCTCTACGATCCCGTGGTAGATCAACTCTTGTAATACTCATACCATCAAGATCAATCAAGAAGGAAGTAGGGTATTACCTCCATCGAGAGGGCCCGAACCTGGGTAAACATTGTGTCCCCTACCTCCTGTTACCATCCTCCTTAGACGCACAGTTCGGGACCCCTACCCGAGATCTGCCGGTTTTGACACCGACAAGGGGGCACGACGGCGAGGGGAGTCCGGATTGGGGACGGCTCCCATGGCGGCGCAGCGGCGTACGGCGGGAGGAGGCCAACGCCCGGCCGGGGGCATGCGCGGTCGCTGGGCTGGGCCTCGCCCAGTTCGGCGGCCCGGGAAGTTTTTTTAATAAACATTTGCTTTTTAACAGAGACAAAAAAATAATAAAACAAAAGAAATAAAAAATATTATATAGGCATATAATATATCAAAATTTTTAGAAAAATATTTTCTACAAAATGAACATTTTATGCCAAATAAAATCTACAAAAATTCAAATGAATCAAACAATGCTACTGCTCTAATAAAATCCAATAAAATCATTTTAAAAATACCAAAATAATTTCAAACCCATTTTTCTCCAATTTTCTAATGTAGGGAATCATTTTACCCTAATTTCCATATATTTTATTTTTTGAGAAAAATAGTTTGAATAAAACCCAAATAACTCCAAAATGAAAATAATTCCATAGGGACTTTTAAATTGGATTCTTTGAAACTCCCAACTCATATTTCATATGTTTTAAAGAAGTCTAGATTCGTTTTTCGTGGCTACAGAGGCTTCCAGCGGCGGAACTTCTGATCTAGGGTTATTTCTGGAGGTTTCTGTATATATAGGATTTTTCAGCGTTGGAATCACGCGAAGATGGGCCACGATGGGCCCACAAGACACCAGGGCGCGCCTGAGGGGGCTGGCGCAACCTAGTGGGTTGTGCCCACCTCGTGGCTCTTCTGGCCCTCCCATGAAGCTTCTAGTGCCTCTTTTGTTCCAAAAAAATCATCAAAAAGTTTTGCTGCATTTGGAGAACTTTTATTTCTGCACAAAAAACACCACCACGGTAGTTTTGCTGAAAACAACGTCAGTCTGGGGTAGTTCCGTCCAAATCATACCAAAACCATATAAAATTGTTGTAAACATGGCATGAATACTTCATATATTATAGATACGTTGGAGACGTATCAACATCCCCAAGTTTAATTCATGCTCGTCCTCGAGTAGATAAATGATAAAAGAAATAATTTATGAAGTGTGAATGCTAGCAAAGTGCATAAGTCTGATCAATAATAATTTCAGTCACTTTTCCTAGCATCATAACAACAACTCTTTCTCATAAAACTCATCATGATAAAGTAGTAATTGAAAGCAGAATTTTTGTTGTGGAAGGCTACCTATCATATTCATCATATACTCTTTCTTTTGTAGCATGGACATTCGGACTTGAGTGATTCAAAGCAATATTGTATAATTTGACATGAAGACATCAATACTCAACGATACTAACAAGAAACCATGTGCTTCAAAATATCAATGCTAAAGAAAGCTATCCCTAATCCATTATGCTCAATCATTGATCTATTCACGAAACACACTCGAATATTAGCTACATCTAATGCTCAAGTATGATCATAGTGCTCCCTACTTGGTGCTTTATAATAGAAGATGGAGACTAAATAAAAATAAAAATTTGCATAAAAGTAAATAGATAGGCCCTTCACAGAGGGAAGTGGAGATTTCTAGAGGTGCCAGAGCTCAAAGCTTAAATTGAGAGATAACAAAAATATTTTGGGAGGCATACTTTTCCCGTCAATGAAAACGACTGAGTAATCCCCAACACTTTCCATGCTAGATATATCATAGACGGTTCCCAAACATAAAATAAAGTTTATTCCTTTTTTCCACCATACTTTCACACTCCACGACTAGCCATATCCACGGGTGCCGTCCATACCAACATTTTCCAAGGAATTTATTATTTGACAACATAAAGTAAATTTATTTTTCATTTCGGGACTGGGCATCCCTATTACCACCGTACTCTCGTGCAATAACAAGTGAATAAACACTCATCTTTAGAATAACACATCTAGCATGGAAAATATTGGCCATCCCCTGCCGCTTCATGAGCGGTACAAGCACACAAAAAGGAAATTCATTTTGAAAATTCGAGATGGCACATACAAATTTACTTAGAACAACACAGAAATACCGCATATAGGTAGGTATGGTGGACTCATATGGCAAAACTGGGCTTAAGGATTTTGGATGCACAAGTAGTATTTCTACTTAGTACAATGGAGGCTAGCAAATAGATTGAGAAGCAACCAACCAAGAAACAAAAACGATCATAAACAAGCATTAAGCATAACTAACACCGAATAATGCACCACAAGTAGGATGTAACTTCATTGCATAGCTATTGGCTTTTGTGCTTGCATAGGGAATTACAAACCTTAACACCAATATTCTTACTAAAGCATAATTACTCACCAACATGACTCACATATTATTATCTCCATATCGCAAAACTATTGCAAGGAATCAAACTTATGATATCCAATGATCTATATGAAACTTTTTATTATATTCTTCTTGGATATTCATCACATTAGGACCAATTTAATAGCTTGTGCAAATTGTCATCACTAGTATAAACTCCCAAAATAATATAGGTGAAGCATGAGAGTAAATGACAAGCTACTCCAAAAAGATATAAGTGAAGATCAAGTGAGTAGTTAAGTAAATGGTTAGCTAATTGAGGTCTCTCTCCCATTTAATTTTTTTAGATATAGGTATTTTATTAAAACATCAAGGTAAACAGAACAAAACGACATTCCAAGAATAGCACTCATCATGTGAAGAAGCAAAAACTTAGGCTCAACCGAGGCTAACCGATAATTATTGACGAAGAAAGGTGGGATGCCTACCGGGGCATCCCCAAGCTTAGATGCTTGAGACTTCTTGAAATATTAATTTGGGATGACTTGGGCATCCCCAATCTTGAGCTCTTGTGTCTTATTCATTTCTCTCATATCATGGTTTTCCTAAATCTCAAAAACTTCATCCACATAAAACTCAACAAGAACTCGTGAGATGAGTTAGTATAAATCAATGCAATAATCTTATCATTCTCTACTGTATCAAATCACCAAAATTATTATTTAACATTTCATACTAAATGCCTCTGCACATTTAATACTCCTATCCTCAAATAGAATCATTAAACAAGCAAACATATGCAGACACAGCAGCAATCTGTCTAAACAGGACAGTCTGTAAAGAATGCAAGAAGATTCATACTTCGCTAACTCCAAAAGTTCTGAAAAATTACCACACCGTATAAAATTTGTTTTATCTTATTGTGTAAAAAATTCAAGATTTTGTCACGTTCTGAATTTCCATAAGAATTTCAAAATAAGCATGGCAAAGGCTATACTTGACATTTTTATTGAAATGAAAGACGCAAAACATTATTCTAAGTAACATCAAGAAAATACAAACAAAAGAAAATGGCGCTCTGCTACTTCTTGAGCTTGCATTGTTTTTTCCCTTGAAGAGGAAAGGGTGATGCAACATAGTAGAGATAAGTATTTCCCTTAGTTAATAACCAAGGTGTCAATCCAGTAGGAGAAACGCACAAGTCCCTAATAGATGCACCTACACAAACAATCAAACACTTGCACCCAACGCAATAAAGGGGTTGTCAACCCCTTCACGTCACTTGCAAAGGTGAGATCTGATAGAGATAAATAGAACTAAACAAAAGGTAAAACGTTTTTCGGTTTTTCGTTTATAGATCTGAAAATAAAAGATTGCGAGAATAGTAAATCAGAAACTAATATCATGGAAAATAGACCAGAGGGGCATAGGTTTCACTAGAGGCTTCTTTCATGAAGGCAAATATTATGGTGGGTGAACAAATTATTGTTGAGCAATTGATAGAAAAGCGCAAAGTTATGATGATATCCAAGGCAATGATTATGCAATATAGGCATCACATTCGTGTCAAGTAGACCGACTCCTGCCTGCATATAGTACTATTACTCTACACATCAACTGACTCTTGCCTGCATCTAGAGTATTATGTTCAAGAGAATAGAGTACGCCTTAAGTAAGATGACATGATGTAGAGAAATAAAATCAAGCAATATGATGAAAACCCCATCTTTTTATCCTCGATGGCAACAATACAATACGTGCCTTGCTACCCCTGCTATCACTGGGAAAGGACACCACAAGATTGAACCCAAAGCTAAGCACTTCTCCCATTGCAAGAAAAACCAATCTAGTTGGCGAAACCAAATCGATAGTTTGAAGAGACTTGCAAAGATATCAAATCATGCATATAAGAATCCAGAGAAGATTCAAATAATATTCATAGATAAGTTGATCATATATCCACAATTCATCGGATCTCGACAAACACACCGCAAAAGAAGATTACATCGGATAGATCTCCAAGAACATCGAGGAGAACATGGTATTGAGAATCAAAGAGAGATAAGAAGCCATCTAGCTACTAGCTCTGGACTCGTAGGTCTGTGGTAAACTACTCATGCTTCATCGGAAGGGAAATAGAGGACCCAAGATGCCCTTCGACGAGATGCCGAAAAAGGACCCAAGATGGGATCTCACGGGAACAGAAGGTTGCAGCGGCGGAAAAGTATTTTCGTGGCTCTTTCTGGTGGTTCTGGTATATATGTGAATATATAGGAGGAAGAAGTAGGTCGGTGGACTCCAGAGGGGGCCGCCACCTCGTGGGTCTTCTAACTTGGACTCCAAGTCCCCTGGGTGTCTTCCGGTCCAAGAAAAATCATTGCGAAAGTTTTATTCTGTTTCGACTCCGTTTAGTATTCCTTTTCTGCAAAGTTAAAAACCAAGGAAAAGCTAGAAACTGGCACTAGGCTCTAGGTTAATAGGTTAGTCCCAAAAACAATATAAAATAGCATATTAATGCATCTAAAACATCCCAAACAGATAATATAATAGCATAGAACATTCAAAAATTATAGATATGTTGGAGACGTATCAAGCATCCCCAAGCTTAATTCCTGCTCGTCCTCGAGCAGGTAAATGATAAAAACAGAAATTTTGGTCTGGAATGCTACGTAACATATTTATCCATGTAGTTTTCTTTATTGTGGCATGAATGTTTAGATCCATAAGATTCAAAACAAAAGTTTAATATTGACATGAAAACGATAATACTTCAAGCATACTAATAAAGCATTCATGTCTTCTCAAAATAACATGGCCAAAGAAAGCTATCCCTACAAAATCATATAGTATTTCAAATCATGCACAACCCCGATGACAAGCCAAGCAATTGTTTCATACCTTTGACGTTCTCAAACCTTTTCAACTTTCATGCAATACATGAGCGTGAGCCATGGATATAGCACTATAGGTGGTAGAATATGGTGGTTGTGGAGAAGACAAAAAGAAGGAGATAGTCTCACATCAACTAGGCATATCAATGGGCTATGGAGATGCCCATCAATAGATATCAATGTGGGCGATTAGGGAATGCCACGCAACAGATGCACTTGAGCTATAAGTTTATGCAAGCTCAAAAAGAAACTAAGTGGGTGTGCATCCAACTTGCTTGCTCACGAAGACCTAGGGCAATTTGAGGAAGCCCATTACTGGACACTAGTAGAAAACGGAGCTTTAAAACCGGTTTGTAAGGGCCTTTAGTGCCGGTTATGGAACCGGCACTAAAGTGTGGGCACTAAAGCCCCCCCCCCTTTAGTACCGGTTTGGCATGAACCGACGCTAAAGTGCCACCACGTGGCGTGAGCTCACGCCCTGGTATGGGGGACCTTTAGTACCGGTTGGTGTTACCAACCGGTACTAAAGGTTTTTTTTTGAATTTTTTTTTGAAAATTTTGGAAAAAAATTTGATTTTTTTTCGATTTTTAATTTTTCTAAATTATTTGATGATTTAGTCTCTAATCACCTCTCTTAACTGCTCAAGTGTGGATCACTCATTCCAAATCATCTAACTTCCCGACCAGTCACCCATCCCTCTCACTACTCCAGCCCGAGCACGCTTAACTTTCGGGTTCTATTCTCCTTCGTTTCCAAGTCTGCACTTGTTGTTTTCCTAACAATAGTAAGATGTTAATCCTATTAACCCTCAGGAGTTTAGCTTGAGCATGAAGTCACACATTTCACCGTTTGAGTTTGAAACTATTATTCTAAAAAACAGTAATTATTTAGTAACGCTAATATTTCTTGAATAAGTTTGACCATAGTTTGACCACAGTTTGACCATAATTTGACCAGATTTGACCAAAATTCAAAAAATTGAAATAATTATTTAGTAACACTAATATTCTTGAATAATTATGTAGTAACATTAATACTTCTTGAATAAGTAGTTTGACCAGATTTAACCAAATTTGTTTAAAAAACTAAAATTTGACCATATCTTTTTTTCCTTTTGGAATTTGAGGATTCTAAAAAATTCCAAACAGGCCATAGGCGGTCTCCATCAGATGCGGATTTTCATGCTGAATTTTTTGATATATTATACGTTTTTTTCTGACATCGTATGCAAAAGTTATAGCCGTTTTACATTCTCCCTACACTTTTTGCAAAACATGTCCAAATTTAAGTTTTCAAATTTTCCTAACTAGTAGATGTAGTAATATAACTACCTCTCGAAGGATTTTATTTTTTGAAGTTTTTATCATTTTCTTTTGATTTTTTTCAGAACT